>NC_059454.1:107385525-107438025 GCF_905237065.1 Salmo salar | reverse complement strand
TTTACTACTGCTACTGCTGTCACTGCTACTACTGTTACTACTACTACTGCTTCTACTACTACTGTTACTGCTACTACTGTTACCACTGCTTACCACTACCACTACTACCACTACCACTGCTACCACTGTTACCACTACCACTGCTCTCACCACTACTACCACTGCCACCACCACTGCCACTGCCACCGCTACTACCATTACTACTGCTACTACTACTACCACTGCTACCACCACTACCACCACTACTACCACTGCCACCACCACTGCTCACCACTACCACCACTACTACCACTACCACTACCACCACTACTACCACCGCTACCACTACCACCACTACCACCACCACTGCACCACCGCTACCACTACCACTACCACCACTACCACCGCACTCGCTTCACCACCACCACTACTGCCACTGCATCCACCGCTACCACCATCTACCACCACCACCACCACCACACCACCGCCACCACCGCTACCACTGCCACCACCACCACCACCGCCACCACCACCACTGCCACCGCCACTGCCACCACCACCACCGCTACCACCGCTCCACTGCCACCACCACCACCACTGCCACCACCACTACCACTGCCACCACCACCGCTACCACCATTACCACCACCACTGCCACCACCACTACCACTGCTACCGCCACCGCTACCACCATTACCACCGTTACCGCTACCACCGTTACTACCACCACCGCTTCTAGCACTTTTGCTGCCACCACCACCGCCACCACCACTACCACCACCACTACCACCGCCACCACTACCACCACTACTACTCGCCACTACCACCACCACCACTACCACCACTACTGCCACCACCACCGCTACCACTACCACTACCACTGCCACCACCACCACTACCACCACCACTACTACTGCCACCACCACGCTACACTACTACTGCTTCCACCATCACCACCACTGCCACCACCACCACTACTACCACTACCACTGCCACCACCACTGCTTTCTATTACTACCACTAGACCACTACCACTACTACTACCACTGCCACTGCTACTACCATTACCACTGCTACTGCTACCACCGCTTCTACCACTACTACTACTGCTACCACTGTTACTGCTACTACTGTTACTACTACTACTGCTTCTAGTACTATTGCTGCTACCACTACTGCTACTACTGCTACTACTACTGTTACTACTACTACTGCTACTACTACTGCTACCACTACTGTTACTGCTACTACTGTTACTACTACTACTGCTTCTAGTCTACTACTACTACTACTGCTACTGCTACCACGTTACCGCTACTACTGCTACTACTGCTACTACTATTACTACTACTACTGCTACTACTGCTTCTGCTACTACTGCTACTACTACTGCTACTGCTACTACTGTTACTGCTACTACTGCTACTACTACTACTGCTACTACTGCTTCTACTACTACTACTACTACTACTACTACTACTACTACTGCTACCACTACTGCTTCTACTACTACTACTACTGCTACCAGTACTACTACTACTACTACTACTGCTGCTACTACTGCTACTGCTACTGCAGTAGTATAGGGTTGCCTCATGGGTCATGGGTCCAGCATGCAGAGTTCAGTAACTCCAGGCAGATGTGAGATGCAGGAGGATGGCACTCTTCTCCTACCATCCTGTAGCTCCTAACCACGCTTCCTCCAGGAGGTCAGTAGTCTACAGAGTAATATGACAACACTGCAACTGCCGAACTTACGTAGATATTCTAAACAAAAGTGTTTTGGTAGCTTTCAAGTTATCAAAACTATAACAATAACAACATACGATGAAAAGTTATAGATGTGTCTTGACTCCATGACAACCCATCTCTCCTGTCCTCCATCTGTATTAACCTGTCTGTTAGTCAGGGGACTCCATGACAACCCATCTCTCCTGTCCTCCATCTGTATTAACCTGTCTGTTAGTCAGGGGACTCCATGATAAACCATCTCTCCTGTCCTCCATCTGTATCAACCTGTCTGTTAGTCAGGGGACTCCATGACAACCCATCTCTCCTGTCCTCCATCTGTAGAAAAACAAGGTAGAGTTGATACACACAGCTCTGATTACATTTTCAATGGTGCTTAGCGAATTCCAGGACAGAGAAGTGAAATGTATTTTGACATATGACCAGATGAAATGTGACTAACCTGAAGTGGGACTGGTACTTCCTCAGCCTTCTGCTTCTGATATGGTAAAGGGGGGGGGTTTACCATGACACTGCTGAACAACAAGTCCACCAGGTTTTGTAAGTAGCCTGTCAATGAAATAAAATATCAATCATTCAAAAAACATACAGCGAGAGAAAATATCTTTCTCTAGTTTGGAAGTAATATTACTAATAGAGTAACTGTAAGTACAGAATAGATTCAGGCCAGTGACGCTGACTCCGTTACTATGCAACGAGCCGTGTAACTTTACGTTGCTCAATGCGTGCTGTATTATCCTTCATTCATTTTTTGCCCTAGAAAATACACAGTAGACTTTATTGGGAACAGGCATGTTGTTGTTTTTTTGCACTAGTAGCAGATAAGGCACCCTGAATGCTAGCTAACTAATGCTAGTATAATGTCTACGTCCAATTCACACTCCACAAACACTTAGATATCCTGAACGCAGCCCACGTTCCAGCTCACTCTCCAGATCCCAATCATCGGAATTCTAATCACCTGTTCACACACCTGCATGTCATCATCCTACACTATTTAGTTCAGTTCCTTGCACCCCATCACTGTGAGGTATTGTTTTGTTTTGAGACACACTTTTTCGGAGCTCTGTTTTTTTGTTGTTTTTTTTCCTATCCTTCTCTCCTCCCGTGTATGATAGTTTTTGCCTGACTCACTCGCGACGCCTTTCGCCTATTCCCTGCCTGTACTGTTGCCATTTTTGGACCTACCGTTTATGACCTTCTGCCTGCCCCTGGACACAGCTACCTGCCTCCTCCTATGTTCCCTTTCATTAAACACCTGCTGCGCTCTGCGCTTGAAACCAGCTCTGTCTCCCTCGTGTTCATTACAGTTGGTGAGAGAAAAAATATATATTTAATCAATTTTGAATTCAGGCTGTAACACAACAAAAGGTGGAATAAGTCAAGGGGTAGGAATAGTTTCTGAAGGCACTGCGGCTAGCTAGCTGTGTTGTATGTAATCCATTCTTTGCCAACAATATTTACATTTACATTTAAGTCATTTAGCAGACGCTCTTATCCAGAGCGACTTACAAATTGGTGCATTCACCTTATAATATCCAGTGGAACAACCACTTTACAATAGTGCATCTAAATCTTTTAAGGGGGGGGTTAGAAGGATTACTTTATCCTATCCCAGGTATTCCTTGAAGAGGTGGGGTTTCAGGTGTCTCCGGAAGGTGGTGATTGACTCCGCTGTCCTGGCGTCGTGAGGGAGCTTGTTCCACCATTGGGGTGCCAGAGCAGCGAACAGTTTTGACTGGGCTGAGCGGGAACTGTGCTTCCTCAGAGGTAGGGAGGCGAGCAGGCCAGAGGTGGATGAACGGAGTGCCCTTGTTTGGGTGTAGGGCCTGATCAGAGCCTGAAGGTACGGAGGTGCCGTTCCCCTCACAGCTCCGTAGGCAAGCACCATGGTCTTGTAGCGGATGCGAGCTTCGACTGGAAGCCAGTGGAGAGAGCGGAGGAGCGGGGTGTTGAATTAATTATAAGTTTTCACCAATGTCATGGAAACCACTTTTCACTCCTATGCCGAGCAAGTGTGTGTGCATTGCAGACTTGACAACATGTCCACAACACATTTGTTTATTAGTTTATACAGATAAATACTTTTTAATTATATTATAAGGTAAATATATATATTTTTAAATGCATTACTGGGAGATTCAAAAAGTCATAGTCAACCAATCAATAATGTAATAATACTCTTAGTAATAACGTTTCTTTAATTTACAATCTGTAGAAACTATGAAAATAGAATGGTTCAGAAACGTTTGTGAAACAGCACAGTGGAAAAATACACTTCATGGCCAAATGTATTCAAGTCAACGCTTGGCATTGCACATGGTGATCTTAGGCTTGTGTCGCACTCCTCTTCAATGGCTGTGCGAAGTTTCTGGATATTGGCACAGTCGTACACGTCAATCCAGAGCCTCCCGAACATGCTCAATGTTTGACATGCCTGATGAGGATGCAGGCCATGGAAGAAATAAGACATTTTCAGCTTCCAGGAATTGTGTACAGATCCTTGCCACATTGGGCATTGCATTATGCTGAAGCATAAGGTGATGGTGGTGGATGAATGGCACGACAATGGGCCTCAGGATCTCGTCACGGTATCTCTGTGCATTCAAATTGCCATCGATAAAATGCAATTGTGTTCGTTGTGTGTAGATTATGCCTGCCCATACCATAACCCCACCGCCACCATGGGGCAATGTGTTCACAACATTGATATCAGAAAAACTGCTCGCCCACACGATGCCATACACGCTGTCTGCCATCTGCGCGGTACAGCTGAAACCTGGATTCATCCGTGAAGAGCAGTGTGTCAGTGGCCATCGAAGGTGAGCGTTTGCCCACTGAAGTCGGGTTACGATGCCAAACTGCAGTCAGGTCAAGACCTTGGTTAGAACAAATAGCATGCAGATGAGCTTCCCTAAGACGGTTTCTTACAGACATTCTTTGGTTGTTCAAACCCACAGCTTCATCAGCTGTCCGGGTGGCTCGTATCAGACCATCCCGCCGGTGAAGAAGCCGGATGTGGGCTGGCATGGTTACATGTGGTCTGCGGTTGTGAGGCCGGTTAGATTCACTGCTAAATTTCTAAAACAACGTTGGAGGTGGCTTACAGTAGAGAAATGAACATCCAATTCTCTGGCAACAGCTCTGGTGGACATTCCTGCTGTCAGCATGCCAATTGCACGCTCCCTCAAAACTTGAGACATATGTGGCATTGTGTTGTGTGACAAAACTGCACATTTTAGAGGGGCCTTTTATAGTCCCCAGCACAAGGTGCACCTGTGTAATGATCATGCTGTGTTATCAGCTTCTTGATATGCCACACCTGTCAGGTGGATGGATTATCTTGGCAAAGGAGAAATGCTCACTAATGGGGATGTAAACACATTTGTGCACAAAACTTGCGAGAAATAAGCCTTTTTGTGTGTATGGAACATTTCTGGGATCTTTTATTTCAGCTCATGAAACATGGGACCAACACTTTACATGTTGCGTTTATATTTTTATTCAGTATACATCATTGGTCATGACAAACTCACTTCCAAATCAAATTTTGGACAAGACTGACTTTAAGACCAAAATGATCCTATTTAGACTTTGTAGTCAATTTTGACACTAGAATGATTGTTTCTGACTCATATCAACGTCTCATAGTGTCACGATCACTGTCTTCCCTATCATAAATAAGCCAAGGCGCAGAGTGCATGTAGTTCCACATCCTTTAATCGAAAGTGAACCCTTACACAAACAAACAGGTAAAACAGAAACAGACCGTGACACAACCGTGGCAACCACACAAAACACTCACAGAAATAATAACTACCCACAAACACCGGTGGTATGATCCCCAATCAGAGACAACGATAGACAGCTGCCTCTGATTGGGGACCATACCCGGCCAAACAAAGAAATAAAAAAACTAGATTGCCCATCCAAATCACACCCTGACCAAATAGAGAAATTGAAAGGCTCTCTAAGGTCAGGGTGTGACACATAGTCCGTTTATAACAGGAGATCTTTGTTCTAGAAGGGAGTTCTGCTTTAAGGCCAGGTACCACAGGACATTTCTGCATCAACATCAATTTAGTGATTTTTTTTTGTTTGTGTTTTGGTCCATTAATATCAATATTTTCAAAAAGTAAAAACAAAATGTAAAAAAAAGTTGATAAAAATGTATATTTTCATTTGTTTATCATACTACTTGTCATCAAAAATGTCATGAATTGTAACCACTTTTAAATGGACGTACATCCATCATTTCAAAGCTCACTACGTTGAGCTCACAGCCATCTTTGTACTAAAACTGAACATTCCTTTTCCTCCAAAACAACAGCCATGTTGACTCCTCAGCCAGCCTCCTCCTGATATTCTGCTCTATACAATACAATGGCAGCACGAGCCCATCCTCCTCTGCACTCTCCAATCCCCCAGCCAACTAAAAACCAACATACTGACCATTCAATTTGACCATCGCCCCCATGTCTCCTTTCAGTGTTCTATCTATATGTAAAGGCTGGAAATTACTGTGTGCTATGATTATTTCTAAATGTAGCCCATTCATCTGATTGTCTTTATCCTCTTGCAAGCAGACCTAGTTCAAAAATAAAAAATGTATGCTGGATTTAGCTCTTGGTGCACAATGCCACCAGTGGAATAATAATTAAAATATAATTTTGTCTCTCTCCATTCCACAGCACCTTTTTGAAACCCCTCCCCCACCATATATGGTCTGATCCGGCCTTCCTCCCCCACCATTGATGGTTCGATCCAGCCCTCCACCCCACCATATATGGTCTGATCTGGCCTTCCTCCCCCACCATTGATGGTGCGATCCAGCCCTCCCGTCCTCCTCCACTTTAGATGGTTCGATCCAACCCTCCCCTTCTCCCCCACCATAAATGGTTCGATCCAACCCTCACCTTCTCCCCCACCATAAATGGTTTGATCCAGCCCTCCACCCCACCATATATGGTCTGATCCGGCCTTCCTCCCCCACCATTGATGGTGCGATCCAGCCCTCCCGTCCTCCTCCACTTTAGATGGTTCGATCCAACCCTCCCCTTCTCCCCCACCATAAATGGTTCGATCCAACCCTCATCTTCTCCCCCACCATAAATGGTTTGATCCAGCCCTTCACCCCCCACCATAAATGGTTCGATCCAGCCCTTCACCCCCCACCATAAATGGCCTGATCCAGCACTCCCCTTCCATAGATGACCCAGTTCATTCTGGTCTAGCATGGATCACACGCCGCAGAGGCGAGGCCAAAGGTTTGAGGTAGAAACTGTTAACCCTCTTGTCCAAGTACGCCACCCCCTCCCCCACCCCTTCCAAGCCCCCCCTCCAGCACGCTGCTAGCCTCATTAACCCTTCCACTGGGTGAACCATACAGCTGCTCAACCTCAGCCCCGTTGCTGCTTATTGCCTGTAATAACCTGGTCACCCCGGACACCCACACAACCTCACTTGCTTTTCCAATTAAAAAAGGAACAGTGCTTTATTAACCCCGTGTCTCCTCTGAACATTTTTCCACGGTAACATTGTTTGGGAGACGGCGGGCGGCGCGGTTGAGACTGTTAAGGAGGTCGTATATTACTGTGAACTATCTCTGAGTTTATATATGCTGACAAGAAGCGGGTCATTCCCCTGTGAAATATGACTCCTCATTCCGGTAGCAGATGAGTTTTTGTAACCCGGCCCAATCACTAATATGGTGAATCCACTTATAACGAAAATTAGGAGCATACATAAAGTTCAGCTTTCATTACCAACGTTTCTATAAAGATCCTGTGTGTGTGTGTGTGTGTGTGTGTGTGTGTGTGTGTGTGTGTGTGTGTGTGTGTGTGTGTGTGTGTGTGTGTGTGTGTGTGTGTATTACCATTGCTTCAATCGATGATGGTGTATGGAGGTGTTTCTGCTGTTAGACTGTCACTGTAATCTTTACATCCTGTGTGTCACAGCTGCATTCATGATACCAACCTGGCTACTGGAAGAATAAGATGAGAGACTAAACCACATCAAAGTAGAATGACAAACAAGAACAAACTGTAAACCTCAAGTCAAAACCTCAAGTCAAAGTAATTTACTGTAAACGTCAAGTCAAAGTCACTTACTGTAAACGTCAGGTCAAAGCCACTTACTGTAAACGTCAGGTCAAAGTCACTTACTGTAAACCTCAATTCAAAGTCATATGCTGTAAACCACAAGTCAAAGTAATTTACTGTAAATATCAAGTCAAAGCTACTTACTGTAAACCTCAAGTCAAAGTCATTTACTGTAAACCTCAAGTCAAAGTCACTTACTGTACTGATGTTCCCTTTCTTGTCCACCTGGCATCGATGTGGAGCGGCAGGTAGCCTAGTGGTTAGAGCGTTGGGTCAGTAACCGAAAGATTGCTGGATGAAATCCCTGAGCTGACAAGGTAAAAATATGTCGTTCTGCAACTGAACAAGACTGTTCCTAGGCCGTCATTGTAAATAAGAATTTGTTCTTAACTGACCTGCCTAGTTTAAATAAAGGTTACAATGTACAGAACACTGTTGTGGTACATAACCAAGTCCACTGTTGTGGTACATAACCAAGTCCACTGTTGTGGTACATAACCGAGTCCACTGTTGTGGTACACAACCAAGTCCACTGTTGTGGTACATAACCGAGTCCACTGTTGTGGTACATAACCGAGTCCACTGTTGTGGTACATAACCGAGTCCACTGTTGTGGTACATAACCGAGTCCACTGTTGTGGTACATTACTCATCTTCTGTATTGTAGGATGACCTTGATGAAATTAATAGAAAAGCTATCTTCTGCTGTGTACGTGCGTGCACGTGGGTGTGTGTGTCTATGTGTCCTTGTGTTCTGCTGTGCACGTGGTAGTCTTTTCATCCCAGTGCCTGATTGGTTTTGCTGAAATCCGACATGATTAATAACAGTCACACAGAACATCAAGCTGGAATGCAACATGCTTGATCGTTACTTGATGATCAAAGAAGTTCTATTTTCTTCTGACCTCTGAGCATATATGCTATCGTTCAAAAGTTGATCTGGTACTGGTACTCCCTGTATATAGCTCCACATTGATCTGGTACTCCCTGTATATAGCTCCACATTGATCTGGTACTTCCTGTATATAGCTCCACATTGATCTGGTACTCCCTGTATATAGCTCCACATTGATCTGGTACTTCCTGTATATAGCTCCACATTGATCTGGTACTCCCTGTATATAGCTCCACATTGATCTGGTACTCCTTGTATATAGCTCCACATTGATCTGGTACTTCCTGTATATAGCTCCACATTGATCTGGTACTGGTACTTCCTGTATATAGTTCCACATTGATCTGGTACTGGTACTTCCTGTATATAGATCCACATTGATCTGGTTCTCCCTGTATATAGCTCCACATTGATCTGGTACTCCCTGTATATAGCTCCACATTGATCTGGTACTGGTACTTACTGTATATAGTTCCACATTGATCTGGTACTGGTACTTACTGTATATAGTTCCACATTGATCTGGTACTCCCTGTATATAGCTCCACATTGATCTGGTACTTCCTGTATATAGCTCCACATTGATCTGGTACTTCCTGTATATAGCTCCACATTGATCTGGTACTCCCTGTATATAGTTCTACATTGATCTGGTACTCCCTGTATATAGCTCCACATTGATCTGGTACTGGTACTTCCTGTATATAGCTCCACATTGATCTGGTACTCCCTGTATATAGCTCCACATTGATCTGGTACTCCCTGTATATAGTTCCACATTGATCTGGTACTGGTACTCCCTCTATATAGCTCCACATTGATCTGGTACTCCCTGTATATACACTACCGTTCAAAAGTTTGGGGTCACTTAGAAATGTCCTTGTTTTTGAAAGAAAAGCAAAAAAATTGGCCATTAAAATAACATAACATTTATCAGAAATACAGTATAGACATTTTTAATGTTGTAAATTATAGCTAGAAACGGCGTACAGAGTCCAATTATCAGCAACCATCACTCTTGTGTTCCAATGGCACGTTGTGTTAGCTAATCCGAGTTTATAATTTTAAAAGGTTAATTGATCATTGGAAAACCCTTTTACAATTATGTTACCACAACTGAAAACTGTTGTTCTGATTAAAGAAGCATTAAAACTGGCCTTCTTCAGACTAGTTGAGTATCTGGAGCATCGGCATTTGTGGTTCGATTACAGGCTCAAAATGTCCAGAAACTAAAACTTTCTTCTGAAAGTCGTCAGTCTATTCTTGCTCTGAGAAATGAAGGCTATTCCATGCGAGAAATTGCCAAGAAACTGAAGATCTCGTATAACGCTGTGTACTACTCCCTTCACAGAACAGTGCAAACTGGCTCTAACCAGAATAGAAAGAGGAGTGGGAGGCCCCGGTGCACAACTGAGCAAGAGGACAAGTACATTAGAGTGTCTAGTTTGAGAAACAGACGCCTCACAAGTCCTCAACTGGCAGCTTCATTAAATAATACCTGCAAAACACCAGTCTCAACATCAACAGTGACTCCGGGATGCTGGCCTTCTAGGCAGAGTTCCTCTGTCCAGTCTCAAAGTCAACAGTGAAGAGGTGACTCCGGGATGCTGGCCTTCTAGGCAGAGTTCCTCTGTCCAGTCTCAATGTCAACAGTGAAGAGGCGACTCCGGGATGCTGGCCTTCTAGGCAGAGTTCCTCTGTCCAGTCTCAACACCAACAGTGAAGAGGCGACTCCGGGATGCTGGCCTTCTAGGCAGAGTTCCTCTGTCCAGTCTCAACACCAACAGTGAAGAGGCGACTCCGGGATGCTGGCCTTCTAGGCAGAGTTCCTCTGTCCAGTCTCAACACCAACAGTGAAGAGGCGACTCCGGGATGCTGGCCTTCTAGGCAGAGTTCCTCTGTCCAGTCTCAACACCAACAGTGAAGAGGCGACTCTAGGATGCTGGCCTTCTAGGCAGAGTTCCTCTGTCCAGTGTCTGTGTCCTTTTGATAATCTTCATCTTTTCTTTTTATTGTAAAATCTGAGATTTGACTTTTTCTTTGAAACTCTGCCTATGTTTTCTAGACTCAGTGTATACGGTATATATTAGATATGTAGTATATATTTGATATTTATTTAAACCAAAATGAAGGAAACACCTATATAAAGTGTCTTAAAGGGTGTTGGGCAACCAGAAGCCAGAACAGCTTCAATGAGCCTTGGCATAGATTCTACAAGTGGACCTAAACCATGCCTGAGCCATTGTTCATCCTAGACTTTTCCACTTCACAATAACAGCACTTACAGTTGACCGGGGCTGCTCTAGCAGGGTATTTGATGAACTGACTTGTTGGAAAGGTGGTATCCTATGATGGTACCACATTAAAAGTCACTGAGCTCTTCAGTAAGGCCATTCTACTGCCAATGTTTGTCTATGGAGATTGCACGGCTGTGTGCTCGATGGGTCTGGCTGAAATAGCCGAATCCACACATTTTCCACACCGACGTCTTGCTCCCAGACAAACTAAACAACTTCTTTGCTCGCTTTGAGGACAATACAGTGCCACCGACACGGCCAAAACCTGCGGGCTCTCCTTCACTGCAGCCAACGTGAGTAAAACATTTAAAAGGGTTAAAACCTCGCAAGGCTGCCGGCACAGACGGCATCCCCGGCCGCGTGTTCAGAGCATGCGCAGACCAGCTGGCTGGTGTGTTTACGGACATATTCAATCAATCCTTATCCCAGTCTGCTGTTCCCACATGCTTCAAGAGGGCCACCATTGTTCCTGTTCCCAAAAAAGCAAAGATAACTGAACTAAATGACTATCGCCCCGTAGCACTCACTAGAGACTAGTCAAGGATCATATCACCTCCACCCTACCTGACACCCTAGACCCACTCCAATTTGCTTACCGCCCCAATAGGTCCACAGACGACGCAATCGCAATCACACTGCACACTGCCCTAACCCATCTGGACAAGAGGAATACCTATGTAATAATACTGTTCATCGATTACAGCTCAGCATTTAACACCATAGTACCCTCCAAACTTGTCATTAAGCTCGAGACCCTGGGTCTCGACCCCACCCTGTGCAACTGGGTCCTGGACTTCCTGACGGGACGCCACCAGGTGGTGAGGGTAGGAAACAACATCTCCACCCCGCTGATCCTCAACACTGGGGCCCCACAAGGGTGCGTTCTCAGCCCTCTCCTGTACTCCCTGTTCACCCATGACTGAGTGGCCATGCACGCCTCCAACTCAATCATCAAGTTTGCAGACAACACTACAGTGGTAGGCTTGATTACCAACAACGACGAGACGGCCTACAGGGAGGAGGTGAGGGCCCTCGGAGTGTGGTGTCAGGAAAATAACCTCACACTCAATGTCAACAAAAGAAAGGAGATGATCGTGGACTTCAGGAAACAGCAGAGGGTGCACCCCCCTATCCACATCGACGGGACAGTAGTGGAGAAGGTGGAAAGTTTTAAGTTCCTCGGCGTACACATTACGGACAAACTGAAATGGTCCACCCACACAGACAGCGTGGTGAAGAAGGCACAGCAGCGCCTCCTCAACCTCAGGAGGCTAAAGAAATTTGGCTTGTCACCGAAAACACTCAAACTTTTACTGTCGGCCTGTATCACCGCCTGGTACGGCAACTGCTCCGCCCGCAACCGTAAGGCTCTCCAGACTCAATGGAAACAGGATGCACCTGAGCTCAATTTAAAGTCTGATAGCAAAGTGTCTGAATGCTTATGTAAATAATGTATTTCATTTTTTTTCATTTTTTAAAAAATTCATTTATCAAATATTTCTAAGAACCTGTGTTGACTTTGTCATTATGGGGTATTGTGTATTTAATCCATTTTAGAATAAGGCTGTAACAAAACAAAATGTGGAAAAAGTCAAGGTATCAGAGTACTTTCCGAATGCACTGTACTGTATACAGTGACTATAAATTGCCTACTAATATTGTACAATCTGTGTGTTGCTTCATTGTCCTGGCCTATTGCTTGTTTGAATTCAAGACCAGATTGATCTCAGTTTGTCAAAGTCAGAGTTGCTACTCATTTTGGGTCATTGGTATTAAACAAGATTCAGCTAATGTCTTGTGATGTAAATCATCTAGAATTACATGAAATGTGTTTTTTAAAAGGCCGGTTTTGTTGGGGGAGTCCTGCTAACAAATGTTCCCCCATGGGTTTAACTCCTAAAAACTGTAGCCTATGACACATCACAACTGTTATTATGGCTTTATTACAGGAGACCTTTTTTCTTCAACAGTAAATTTACCAAATTACATCTTGGTGCACAGATTTGTTTTAAAGAAAATTCTGGTGTTGGGGGGGGGGGTGCTATTAAAAACAACCCCCCGGGGGGCCTATGATTTCTTAATCCAGCCCTGTGTGCAGATATACAAACATCACCCACCGCCAGGCAGGCAGCTCAACGCACAAAACCTTCCCAAACAACCTTGTTTTTTTTAGATACACAAAGCCGAGTATATTCTGTTTGTGATTCACTACATGGGTAGCTCTCTGTTTGTGATTCACTACATGGGTAGCTCTCTGTTTGTGATTCACTACATGGGTAGCTCTCTGTTTGTGATTCACTACATGGGTAGCTCTCTGTTTGTGATTCACTACATGGGTAGCTCTCTGTTTGTGATTCACTACATGGGTAGCTCTCTGTTTGTGATTCACTACATGGGTAGCTCTCTGTTTGTCCTTCACTACATGGGTAGCTCTCTGTTTGTGATTCACTACATGGGTAGCTCTCTGTTTTGTGATTCACTACATGGGTAGCTCTCTGTTTGTGATTCACTACATGGGTAGCTCTCTGTTTGTGATTCACTACATGGGTAGCTCTCTGTTTGTGATTCACTACATGGGTAGCTCTCTGTTTTGTCCTTCACTACATGGGTAGCAAAATGAGGGTCTCTTCAGAGGGTTGTTGTTGACATTGTTGGATGGTATATAACACAACAACAACCCCCTGTCACACACACACACACACACACACACACACACACACACACACACACACACACACACACACACACACACACACACACACACTCGTTCTGTTTGATTGGTAGGAAGAACTCTATTGATCTGATAATCCGTTTTTTTTTTAGGAGTAATTTCTACTTTTCTGTGAGGAGGCCGTGAGGTATCAATCACACGTCCCTGCAGTAGTAAGCACTATATAAATGTCCTGTGTGATTCAGAGTGGCACACGGTATCAGGAAAGACTCAAAAACAAACTGTCTTCACCAAGGTCAACGGACTATCAGAGAGGTCTGCCCAGCCATGTACACACAGGGGGTGTGGAGGGGGAGCTATAGGAAGACGGGTTCATTGTAATGGCTGGACTGGAATTAATGGAACAAAGTCAAACGTGGTTTCCGTATAGCTCCTCCCACCAACCTCCTCTGGTCAAATCAAATGAAATGTGTTGGTCGCGGACACGTTTTTCAGTTGTTATCGCAGGTGAAGTGTATTGCTTATGTTTCTAACAGTGCAGTAATAACTAACAATACAAAACAATACACACATCCAACAAATAAAGAAGAAATATCAAAATGAGCAATGTCAGAGTCCGGAATTTACATTCATGTACAGTATATAAATGGGATGTATGGACAGTAGTTATATAGGATGGTGTGTATAGACAGTAGTTATATGGGATGGTGTGTATAGACAGTAGTTATACAGGATGGTGTGTATAGACAGTATGGACAGTAGTTATATAGGATGGTGTGTATAGACAGTAGTTATATGGGATGGTGTGTATAGACAGTAGTTATACAGGATGGTGTGTGTATAGACAGTATAGACAGTAGTTATATAGGATGGTGTGTATAGACAGTAGTTATACAGGATGGTGTGTATAGACAGTAGTTATACAGGATGGTGTGTATAGACAGTAGTTATATAGGATGGTGTGTATAGACAGTAGTTATATAGGATGGTGTGTATAGACAGTAGTTATATAGGATGGTGTGTATAGACAGTAGTTATATAGGATGGTGTGTATAGACAGTAGTTATATAGGATGGTGTGTATAGACAGTATGGACTGTAGTTATATAGGATGGTGTGTATAGATAATATGGACTGTAGTTATATAGGATGTTATATAGATAGTCTGGACAGTAGTTATATAGGATGGTGTGTATAGACAGTAGTTATATAGGATGGTGTGTATAGACAGTAGTTATACAGGATGGTGTGTATAGACGGTAGTTATATAGGATGGTGTGTATAGATAATATGGACTGTAGTTATGTAGGATGTTATATTGACATATGTACAGTAGTTGATGATTGAGTCGGAGACATGTGTGGCCACTCAGTCATGAGTGAACAGGGAGTACAGGAGGGGGCTGAGCACGCACCCTTGTGGGGCCCCAGTATTTAGGATCAGCGTAGCGGAAGTGTTGTTGCCTACCTTCATCACCTGTGGTTGGCCCGTCAGGAAGTCCATGACCCAGTTGCACAGGGCGGAGTTCAGACCCAGGGCTCCAAGCTTAGCAATGAGCTTGGAGGGCACTGTGGTGTTGAAGGCCGAGCTGTAGTCGAAGAACAGCGTTCTTACATTTGGTATTCCTCTTGTCCAAATCAAATCAAATTGTATTGGTCACATAAACGTATTTAGCAGATGATATTGCGAGTGTAGTGACATGCAGATGGGAAAGGGCAGTGTGCAGTGACATGGTAATGGCGGCATCCTTGGATCTGTTGGTGCGGGACTAGGGCAGGAAAATCTTCCTTTCATAGCAGAGCTACTTTCTTTTTTTTATGTAATGTTGCGAGCTACTCATTTAAAAGAGGCCCATTCTTCTCTTCTCTTCTTCGCTGGGTCCTTAGTGTACAAGTAAGGGATAATCAACGAGGGGCTATGAGTTCTATGGAAAATACTGAATGATGAGGAAGGTGTATTCCACGACGTGCTAGCGGACTGGAAGTGACCTTCCACCGAGTTGCATTATTTTCCATACAAACCCCCCCCCCCCCGGAAAACATGATTTAACCCTTATTTTACCAGGTAAGTTGACTGAGGACACATTGTCATTTACAGCAACGACCTGGGGAGTAGTTACAGGGGACAGGAGGGGGGATGAACGAGCCAATTGTAAGCTGGGGATGATTATTACAACGCATAGATCCCCGAGTTGACTATCTCTTTTGCGCCATGGCTATAATTTAACACGTTTGTCACTAGAAATGTGTTCATTTGATGGGTAGAATTGTGTTAATTTGATGGGTAGAAATGTGTTCATTTGATGGGTAGAAATGTGTCCATCTGATGGGTAGAAATGTGTTCATTTGATGGATAGAAATGTGTCAATTTGATGGGTAGAAATGTGTCCATTTGTTGGGTAGAAATGTGTCAGTTTGATGGGTAGAAATGTGTCAATTTGATGGGTAGAAATGTGTCAATTTGAAAGGGAGACGTGTTCATTTTATGGGTAGAAATGTGTCCATCTGATGGGTAGAAATGTGTCAATTTGATGGGTAGAAATGTGTCCATTTGTTGGGTAGAAATGTGTTCATTTGTTGGGTAGAAATGTGTTCATTTGAGGGGTAGAAATGTGTTCATTTGAGGGGTAGAAATGTGTTCATTTGATAGGTAGAAATGTGTTCATTTGATGGGTAGAAATGTGTCCATCTGATGGGTAGAAATGTGTTCATTTGATGGATAGAAATGTGTCAATTTGATGGGTAGAAATGTGTCCATTTGTTGGGTAGAAATGTGTTCATTTGATGGGTAGAAATGTGTCAATTTGATGGGTAGAAATGTGTCAATTTGATGGGTAGAAATGTGTCAATTTGAAAGGGAGACGTGTTCATTTGATGGGTAGAAATGTGTTCCACATCCACTGAAGTAGCTAGCAAGTTTACTAGATAGCTACAGTAGTTTCCTTGGTAACAAACACACTTGCTAGTTTCACTAACCAAACCATCAGTCCTAACTTGCTATTGGTAAAATCACATTTCAACAATACCATTACTGTTTCCAACTCAACTTTTTGCATTCAAAAGCAGCTCAAACAAAACATGTAAAAATGAACTAAAGCCATTGAATTCCACCATGCAAATATACTGTGCGTTATAGGTAAATAATGCACACTCTAGAATGCCCTTCAAGACAATCAGAAAGGAGTATGCTACTAAGATAAAGTAGTGCCCTGTTTACTGTCAATATACATGGTAAAATAATTGTCAATAAACAACTCTAAGAAGGGGCCTTATAAAATCAGTATATTATTTTCTCCGAAACTGTCTTTTATTTATTTTTTTATTTTTTATTTCACCTTTATTTAACCAGGTAGGCTAGTTGAGAACAAGTTCTCATTTACAACTGTGACCTGGCCAAGATAAAGCAAAGCAGTGCGACAAAAACAACAACACAGAGTTACACATGGAATAAACAAACGTACAGTCAATAACACAATAGACAAATCTGTGTACAGTGTGTGCAAATGAAGTAAGGAGGTAAGACAATAAATAGGCCAATAGTGGCGAAGTAATTACAATTTAGCCATTTTCATTGGAGTGATAGATGTGCAGATGAGGACGTGCAAGTAGAAATACTGGTGTGCAAAAGAGCAGAAAAACAAATATGGTGATGAGGTAGGTAGTTGGTTGGATGGGCTATTTACAGATGGGTTGTGTACAGCTGCAGTGATCGGTTAGCTGCTCTGACAACTGACGCTTAAAGTTAGTGAGGGAGATATAAGTCTCCAACTTCAGGGATTTTTGTTCTAGTCATTGGTAGCAGAGAACTGGAAGGAAAGGCGGCCGAAGGAGCTGTTGGCTTTGGGGATGACCAGTGAAATATACCTGCTGGAGCGCGTGCTACGGTGGGTGTTGCTATGGTGACCAGTGAAATATACCTGCTGGAGCGTGTGCTACGGGTGGGTGTTGCTATGGTGACCAGTGAAATATACCTGCTGGAGCGTGTGCTACGGGTGGGTGTTGCTATGGTGACCAGTGAGCTGAGATAGAGAGCTTTACCTAGCAAAGACTTATAGATGACCTGGAGCCAGTGGGTTTGCCGACGAATATGTAGCGAGGACCAGCCAACGAGAGCATACAGGTCGCAGTGGTGGGTAGTATATGGGGCTTTGGTGACAAAACGGATGGCACTGTGATAGACTGCATCCAATTTACTGAGGATATTTTGTAAATTACATCGCCAAAGTCAAGGATCGGTAGGATAGTCAGTTTTACGAGGGTATGTTTGGCAGCATGAGTGAAGGAGGCTTTGTTGCAAAATAGGAAACCAATTCTAGATTTAACTTTGGATTGGAGATGTTTAATGTGAGTCTGGAAGGAGAGTTTATAGTCTAACCAGACACCTAGGTATTTATAGTTGTCCACATATTCTAAGTCAGAACCGTCCAGAGTAGTGATGCTAGTCGGGTGGGCGCGGGCAGCGACCGGTTGAAGAGCAGTATTTAGTTTTACTTCCGTTTAAGAGCAGTTGAAGCTCTTTATGTTTTCTCAGTTTTATTTTTCCTGGTTGTAGATTTTATTTGTTTTTCACCCTCAAAATTCCAATTGTTCAAAAAACAACGAAATTGGATGTTCTGAGTCAATGCTTAAATCACATCTGAGTACCGTTTTATGAGTGTAATTCCACTTTAATTGTGCATCTAGAGAGTGAGGAATGTACCGTCTAATTTGTTGGTCTCGTGATTTGTTCTGTACTGCTGGGTAAGGGGAAGGATACTGCTGCGGCTCATTTCATAGCAAACATTTGCTAATAAAAAAATAATAGATACTTATGATGTACTTCTGCCAGGTTCTGCCAATTCTGCTGTTGACCTTTCATTTGAGAAGGATTTATCAAACCCACAAGATGGTTATCGCGTCAACTGGCTATACATGGAGTGATAGACAAACGAGCACCACACAGACAGACAGGGGCAATACTGCTGGAAATGTATAGAGCAGATACTGTGTTAGGTTTGGCTTTTTTATTAAGCCAATAGCGGCTAACCAGGGGTGAGATAATGTCAATGTTGCATTGATTAGATTGTCGCTGGGAGTTTGCAGTGTCTGATACTTGTGAAATTTGTTTATGACAGTTTGTGGTGGAACACGTATTTTCAGAATTGTTTGGCGAGCGACTCATAGGTAGGATGGTAACTACTGGTAACCGTGATTAACCTGTTGGAGAGCCCTGGTCTAAGGTGTCATAAGGTGGAGGTGATATGATCCTTGACTAGTCTCTCAAAGCACGTCATGATGACAGAAGTGAGTGCTACCAGGCAATAGTCATTTAGTTCAGTTACCTTTGTTTTCTTGGGTACAGGAACAATGGTGGACATCTTGAAGCAAGTTGGGGACAACAGACTGAGATAGGGAGAGATTGCATGTTTCTGTAAACTCTCCAGACAGCTGGTCTGCACATGTTCTGAGGAAGCGGCTTGGGATGCCATCTTGGCCGGCAGCCTTGCGAGCTCACAGTCCTTGTGAGCGGCAGTGGCCCGCGTTGGTGGAACTGTGTTTTTCTCAAAGCGGGTGAAGGTGTCAGTGATTGTCTGGAGTCCCTGCCACGTACGTCTTGTGTGTGAGACATTGAATTGCGACTCTGCTATGTCCCTGCGCTGTTGTTTTGCCTCTTTGATTGCCTTACGGAGGTCATAGCTGGTCTGTTTGTACACGTCCACCTTCTCAGTCACCTTGCCGTGGTTAAATGAGGTGGTTCGCGCTTTCAGTTTTGCATGATAGTGGCCATCTTTCCAGGGTTTTTGGTTTGGATGAGTTGTAATCATCACAGTGTGAATAACATCCTCTATGTACTTCCTGATGAACCCAGTCACTGAGTCAGTGTATACGTCAATACTAGTCTCAGAGGAATATATCCCAGTCCACGTGATCAAAACAATCTTAATGCATAGACTCCGATTGGTCAGACTGACATTGAACAGTCCTTACCACGGGCACTTCCTGTTAAAGTTTCTGCCTATAGGAAGAGCAAAATGGAGGCATGATCTGATTTGCCGTCCTGGAAGGGGGAGTAGCAATGGTCAAGAGTGCTCAATCTGCGAGTCGCACTGGAGATGTGTTGATAAAACCTTCAGTAGCTTTTTCCTCAGATTGTCTTTATTATAATCCCCAGCTACAATAAATGCGGCCTCGGGATATGTGGTTTCCAGTTTGCACAAAGTCCAGTGTAGTTCCTTAAGAGCCGTCGCGGTGTCGACTTGCGGGGGAATATACACGCCAGTGATAATGACTGAAGATAATTATCTTGGGAGGTAATGCGGTCGACATTTGATGGTGAATTATTCAAGATCGGGAGAACAAAAGGACTTGAGTTCCTGTACATTACCACAATCACACCATGAGTAGTTCATTTATTTAACCTTTATTTAACTAGGCAAGTCAGTTAAGAATAAATTCTTATTTACAATGACGGTCTACCCGCCTGGCCAAACCCTAACCCGGACGACGCTTGGTCAGTTGTGCGCCGCCCTATGGGACTCCCAATCACGGCCGGTTGTGATACAGTCTTAATCATGAAACATACAACTCTATCGTTCGTTTTCCATGACAGTACTTTCTTCCTGTCCGTGTGGTGGACAAGGAACCCCACTGGCTGAATGAACGGAGACAGTATATCTGAATGAACGGAGACAGTATATCTGAATGAACGGAGACAGTATATCTGAAGAGAGACATAAAAACAGAGAAGGAACTCTCTCTGAGCTCGTCTATTTGATGGTCCAGGGACTGAACGGGGATGTTGCTTTTGATGTACAATAGATAAACTCCTGACCGTCATTGTATCTGTAAGTCAGATTTGTTTTTTTTCTTAATTGACCGGCCTGGTCAAAATGAAAGTTATATAAATGAAGTGAGATGTGCAAGTACTGTACAGAACATCTGGCTGACTATGAGACAACTGTGGAACTGCATAAAAATCACAGACAATAAGTTGGTACTGTGGATCTTCACCTGGATGTGGTTCTGGTGTGGCACAACCTGATATCATCTATGTCAATCAAGACGGATGAAGAGGAAACCCAGATAATTCAGTTTACATGGTCCATGGTCTGCTTCATAGTACCCATGGATCGGTTTTTAACCTAATGGGTAGTATAGCACAACCAGAGCCCACTGGAAACCAGAGCACATGGCTCAGTCTCTCCTGCAGTGTGTGAGTTAACACAAGCTGCCTCCGTCCGTCACTCTGTCTCCTCTCACTCCCGTACCATGGTGCTCTCATCAGTCGATCAATCCGATGAACAGAGCTTCTGTCTCTCTCTGTCTCTCTGTCTCTGTCTCTCTCTCTCTCTCTCTCTCTGTCTCTCTCTCTGTCTCTCTCTGTCTCTCTCTCTCTCTCTCTCTCTCTCTCTCTCTCAGTCTCTCTCTCTCAGTCTCTCTCTCTCAGTCTCTCTCTCTCAGTCTCTCTCTCTCAGTCTCTCTCTCAGTCTCTCTGACTAGCTTAGAGTGTCCTGCAAGCTCGTCACTAAGCTCGGTACCTTGGGTCTGAACTCCTCCCTGTACAACTGGATCCTAGATTTCCTGACGGGCCGACCACAGGTGGTGAGGGAAGGCAACAACACCTCCGCCACTTACATTTTAATTGTTTGACATTTAGGAGCTGTAGTAACATAAGCATTTCACTGCACCCGCTACAACACCTCCTAAACTGTGTACGCAAACCAATAAACTTTGATTTGATTTCTCTCTCTCTCTCTCTCTCTCTCTCTCTCTCTCTCTCTCTCTCTCTCTCTCCTAAAAAAAACAGCCACTATTACAACTTTCAACCCTCTGGGTGCTTCACCCCTGTTCACCTTCTCCTTAATGTGGCAAAACCTGCAGATCAATACGCCCCCATGTTGAAAGCTGTTGTGACGCCTGTTCTCATGGTCCACCTCTTAATTGCCTGGCTGTACACAGGAGATGGATGTGTGCACATTCACACACAGCAGATACACACACACTCGCACACACACTCAGTGCAGATACACACACACCCACACACAGCGCGGACACACACACACACAGAGCAGATACACACACACTCACACACAGCACAGACACACACACACACACACACACACACACACACACAGAGAGCAGATACACACACACTCACACACTCACACATTCACACACAGCACAGAGTCACCCGCACAGCGCAGATACACATACTTAAGAGCAACAGAGGCAGGAGACCAGAGAGCAACGGAGGCAGGAGACCAGAGAGCAACGGAGGCAGGAGACCAGAGAGCAACGGAGGCAGGAGACCAGAGAGCAACGGAGGCAGGAGACCAGAGAGCAACAGAGGCAGGAGACTAGAGAGCAACGGAGGCAGGAGGCAGGAGACCAGAGAGCAACAGAGGCAGGAGGCAGGAGACCAGAGAGCAACAGAGGCAGGAGACCAGAGAGCAACAGAGGCAGGGGGCAGGAGACCTCTTCCGCTTGACACTCTGCTCCACCGCCCCTAGTCACTTGCCCTTCCTCACTATACTCTCCTCATCTACGGTAATGAGCTGCCTCTGTCTACGGTAATGGGCTGCCTCTGTCTACAGTAATGAGCTGCCTCTGTCTACAGTAATGGGCTGCCTCTGTCTACAGTAATGGGCTGCCTCTGTCTACGGTAATGAGCTGCCTCTTCTGTCTACAGTAATGAGCTGCCTCTGTCTACAGTAATGGGCTGCCTCTTCTGTCTACGGAAATGTGCTGCCTCTGTCTACGGTAATGAGCTGCCTCTTCTGTCTACAGTAATGAGCTGCCTCTGTCTACAGTAATGAGCTGCCTCTGTCTAGAGTAAGGAGCTGCTTCTTCTGTCTACAGTAATGGGCTGCCTCTGTCTACAGTAATGAGCTGCCTCTGTCTACAGTAATGAGCTGCCTCTGTCTACAGTAATGGGCTGCCTCTGTCTACAGTAATGAGCTGCCTCTGTCTACAGTAATGGGCTGCCTCTGTCTACAGTAATGAGCTGCCTCTGTCTACAGTAATGAGCTGCCTCTGTCTACAGTAATGAGCTGCCTCTGTCTACAGTAAGGAGCTGCCTCTTCTGTCTACAGTAAGGAGCTGCCTCTGTCTACAGTAATGAGCTTCTTCTGTCTACAGTAATGGGCTGCCTCTGTCTACAGTAATGGGCTGCCTCTGTCTACAGTAATGGGCTGCCTCTGTCTACAGTAATGGGCTGCCTCTGTCTACAGTAATGGGCTGCCTCTGTCTACAGTAGTAATGGGCTGCCTCTGTCTACAGTAATGAGCTGCCTCTGTCTACAGTAGTAATGGGCTGCCTCTGTCTACAGTAATGAGCTGCCTCTGTCTACAGTAAGGAGCTGCCTCTGTCTACGGTAATGAGCTGCCTCTTCTGTCTACAGTAATGTGCTGCCTCTGTCTACAGTAATGGGCTGCCTCTTCTGTCTACGGAAATGTGCTGCCTCTGTCTACGGTAATGAGCTGCCTCTTCTGTCTACAGTAATGAGCTGCCTCTGTCTACAGTAATGAGCTGCCTCTGTCTAGAGTAAGGAGCTGCCTCTTCTGTCTACAGTAATGGGCTGCCTCTGTCTACAGTAATGAGCTGCCTCTGTCTACAGTAATGGGCTGCCTCTGTCTACAGTAATGAGCTGCCTCTGTCTACAGTTATGGGCTGCCTCTGTCTACAGTAATGAGCTGCCTCTGTCTACAGTAAGGAGCTGCCTCTTCTGTCTACAGTAAGTAGCTGCCTCTGTCTACAGTAATGAGCTTCTTCTGTCTACAGTAATGGGCTGCCTCTGTGTACAGTAATGAGCTGCCTCTGTCTACAGTAATGAGCTGCCTCTGTCTACAGTAATGGGCTGCCTCTGTCTACAGTAATGAGCTGCCTCTGTCTACAGTAATGGGCTGCCTCTGTCTACAGTAATGGGCTGCCTCTGTCTACAGTAATGGGCTGCCTCTGTCTACAGTAATGAGCTGCCTCTGTCTACAGTAGTAATGGGCTGCCTCTGTCTACAGTAATGAGCTGCCTCTGTCTACAGTAGTAATGGGCTGCCTCTGTCTACAGTCATGGGCTGCCTCTGTCTACAGTAATGGGCTGCCACTGTCTACAGTAAGGAGCTGCCACTGTCTACAGTAAGGAGCTGCCTCGGTCTACAGTAATGGGCTGCCTCGGTCTACAGTAATGGGCTGCCTCGGTCTACAGTAATGAGCTGCCTCTGTCTACAGTAGTAATGGGCTGCCTCAGTCTACAGTAATGAGCTGCCTCTGTCTACAGTAGTAATGGGCTGCCTCTGTCTACAGTAATGGGCTGCCTCTGTCTACAGTAAGGAGCTGCCTCTGTCTACAGTAAGGAGCTGCCTCTGTCTACAGTAAGGAGCTGCCTCTGTCTACGGTAAGGAGCTGCCTCTGTCTACGGTAATGAGCTGCCTCTGTCTACAGTAATGGGCTGCCTCTGTCTACGGTAATGAGCTGCCTCTGTCTACAGTAAGGAGCTGCCTCGGTCTACAGTAATGGGCTGCCTCTTCTGTCTACAGTAAGGAGATGCCTCTTCTGTCTACAGTAAGGAGCTGCCTCTGTCTACAGTAAGGGGCTGCCTCTGTCTACAGTAATGGGCTGCCTCTGTCTACAGTAATGGGCTGCCTCTGTCTACAGTAAGGAGCTGCCTCTGTCTACAGTAAGGAGCTGCCTCTGTCTACAGTAAGGAGCTGCCTCTGTCTACGGTAATGAGCTGCCTCTGTCTACAGTAATGAGCTGCCTCTGTCTACAGTAATGGGCTGCCTCTGTCTACAGTAATGAGCTGCCTCTGTCTACAGTAATGGGCTGCCTCTGTCTACAGTAATGAGCTGCCTCTGTCTACAGTAATGAGCTGCCTCTGTCTACAGTAATGAGCTGCCTCTGTCTACAGTAAGGAGCTGCCTCTTCTGTCTACAGTAAGGAGCTGCCTCTGTCTACAGTAATGAGCTTCTTCTGTCTACAGTAATGGGCTGCCTCTGTCTACAGTAATGGGCTGCCTCTGTCTACAGTAATGGGCTGCCTCTGTCTACAGTAATGGGCTGCCTCTGTCTACAGTAATGGGCTGCCTCTGTCTACAGTAATGAGCTGCCTCTGTCTACAGTAGTAATGGGCTGCCTCTGTCTACAGTAATGAGCTGCCTCTGTCTACAGTAGTAATGGGCTGCCTCTGTCTACAGTAATGAGCTGCCTCTGTCTACAGTAAGGAGCTGCCTCTGTCTACGGTAATGAGCTGCCTCTTCTGTCTACAGTAATGTGCTGCCTCTGTCTACAGTAATGGGCTGCCTCTTCTGTCTACGGAAATGTGCTGCCTCTGTCTACGGTAATGAGCTGCCTCTTCTGTCTACAGTAATGAGCTGCCTCTGTCTACAGTAATGAGCTGCCTCTGTCTAGAGAAGGAGCTGCCTCTTCTGTCTACAGTAATGGGCTGCCTCTGTCTACAGTAATGAGCTGCCTCTGTCTACAGTAATGGGCTGCCTCTGTCTACAGTAATGAGCTGCCTCTGTCTACAGTTATGGGCTGCCTCTGTCTACAGTAATGAGCTGCCTCTGTCTACAGTAAGGAGCTGCCTCTTCTGTCTACAGTAAGTAGCTGCCTCTGTCTACAGTAATGAGCTTCTTCTGTCTACAGTAATGGGCTGCCTCTGTGTACAGTAATGAGCTGCCTCTGTCTACAGTAATGAGCTGCCTCTGTCTACAGTAATGGGCTGCCTCTGTCTACAGTAATGAGCTGCCTCTGTCTACAGTAATGGGCTGCCTCTGTCTACAGTAATGGGCTGCCTCTGTCTACAGTAATGGGCTGCCTCTGTCTACAGTAATGAGCTGCCTCTGTCTACAGTAGTAATGGGCTGCCTCTGTCTACAGTCATGAGCTGCCTCTGTCTACAGTAGTAATGGGCTGCCTCTGTCTACAGTAATGAGCTGCCTCTGTCTACAGTAATGGGCTGCCACTGTCTACAGTAAGGAGCTGCCACTGTCTACAGTAAGGAGCTGCCTCGGTCTACAGTAATGGGCTGCCTCGGTCTACAGTAATGGGCTGCCTCGGTCTACAGTAATGAGCTGCCTCTGTCTACAGTAGTAATGGGCTGCCTCAGTCTACAGTAATGAGCTGCCTCTGTCTACAGTAGTAATGGGCTGCCTCTGTCTACAGTAATGGGCTGCCTCTGTCTACAGTAAGGAGCTGCCTCTGTCTACAGTAAGGAGCTGCCTCTGTCTACAGTAAGGAGCTGCCTCTGTCTACGGTAAGGAGCTGCCTCTGTCTACGGTAATGAGCTGCCTCTGTCTACAGTAATGGGCTGCCTCTGTCTACGGTAATGAGCTGCCTCTGTCTACAGTAAGGAGCTGCCTCGGTCTACAGTAATGGGCTGCCTCTTCTGTCTACAGTAAGGAGATGCCTCTTCTGTCTACAGTAAGGAGCTGCCTCTGTCTACAGTAAGGGGCTGCCTCTGTCTACAGTAATGGGCTGCCTCTGTCTACAGTAATGGGCTGCCTCTGTCTACAGTAAGGAGCTGCCTCTGTCTACAGTAAGGAGCTGCCTCTGTCTACAGTAAGGAGCTGCCTCTGTCTACGGTAATGAGCTGCCTCTGTCTACAGTAAGGAGCTGCCTCTGTCTACAGTAATGACCTGCCTCTGTCTACAGTAAGGAGCTGCCTCTGTCTACAGTAAGGAGCTGCCTCTGTCTACAGTAAGGAGCTGCCTCTGTCTACAGTAAGGAGCTGCCTCTGTCTACGGTAATGAGCTGCCTCTGTCTACAGTAAGGAGCTGCCTCTGTCTACAGTAATGACCTGCCTCTGTCTACAGTAAGGAGCTGCCTCTGTCTACAGTAAGGAGCTGCCTCTGTCTACAGTAAGGAGCTGCCTCTGTCTACAGTAAGGAGCTGCCTCTGTCTACAGTAAGGAGCTGCCTCTGTCTACAGTAAGGGGCTGCCTCTGTCTACAGTAATGGGCTGCCTCTGTCTACAGTAATGGGCTGCCTCTGTCTACAGTAATGAGCTGCCTCTGTCTACAGTAAGGAGCTGCCTCTGTCTACAGTAATGAGCTGCCTCTGTCTACAGTAATGAGCTGCCTCTGTCTACAGTAAGGAGCTGCCTCTGTCTACAGTAATGAGCTGCCTCTGTCTGTGAAGAGGGAATCGTGTGATTCGCAGCAGCAGCAGCTCAGAGCTCATTGTGCCATATAGAGATGGGTTGAGCAGAGGATCAATAGCTTTACTATGGCCCCTGGCCAGTGGCTGTTTTACTGGCTGGATGTTGCTTCCAAGCCTGGAGCTCTGGCTCCACTCATCAATACGTTCCTTCCAGCAGCAGCCCTCACGCAGCAACAGTAATCACATTCTTTTTATGTAGGTCTAACACTCTCCCTGGCAAGGTTATACTGCTCTAGCCTGGCCCTGTGTTGAACTGTTAACAGGATGGGAGGTTGGGCCCTGTGTTGAACTGTTATCAGGATGGGAGGTTGGGCCCTGTGTTGAACTGTTATCAGGATGGGAGGTTGGGCCCTGTGTTGAACTGTTAACAGGCTGGGAGGTTGGGCCCTGTGTTGAACTGTTATCAGGATGGGAGGTTGGGCCCTGTGTTGAACTGTTAACAGGCTGGGAGGTTGGGCCCTGTGTTGAACTATTATTAACAGGCTGGGAGGTTGGGCCCTGTGTTGAACTGTAAACAGACTTTATTTTTTTATAAATTAGCAACAATTTATAAAAACCTGTTTTGGCTTTAAAATTATGTTGTTTGGTGTGTAAATTGATGAGGAAAGCGTTTTATGTAATCCAATTTAAAGAATACGGCTGTAATGTAACCAAATGTGGAATTAGTGAAGGCCCTGGTTATACCTATAAATAACTATTTATACCTTTATATACCTACCTCTAGATACCTTTACATACCTCTGGATACCTTTATATACCTCTAGATACCTTTACATACCTCTGGATACCTAGATATACCTCTAGATACCTTTACATACCTATACAGTGCCTTGCGAAAGTATTCGGCCCCCTTGAACTTTTCGACCTTTTGCCACATTTCAGGCTTCAAACATAAAGATATAAAACTGTAATTTTTTTGTGAAGAATCAACAACAAGTGGGACACAATTATGAAGTGGAACGAAATTTATTGGATATTTCATACTTTTTTAACAAATAAAAAACTGAAAAATTGGCCGTGCAAAATTATTCAGCCCCCTTAAGTTAATACTTTGTAGCGCCACCTTTTGCTGCGATTACAGCTGTAAGTCGCTTGGGGTATGTCTCTATCAGTTTTGCACATCGAGAGACTGAAATTTTTGCCCATTCCTCCTTGCAAAACAGCTCGAGCTCAGTGAGGTTGGATGGAGAGCGTTTGTGAACAGCAGTTTTCAGATCTTTCCACAGATTCTCGATTGGATTCAGGTCTGGACTTTGACTTGGCCATTCTAACACCTGGATATGTTTATTTGTGAACCATTCCATTGTAGATTTTGCTTTATGTTTTGGATCATTGTCTTGTTGGAAGACAAATCTCCGTCCCAGTCTCAGGTCTTTTGCAGACTCCATCAGATTTTCTTCCAGAATGGTCCTGTATTTGGCTCCATCCATCTTCCCATCAATTTTAACCATCTTCCCTGTCCCTGCTGAAGAAAAGCAGGCCCAAACCATGATGCTGCCACCACTATGTTTGACAGTGGGGATGGTGTGTTCAGGGTGATGAGCTGTGTTGCTTTTACGCCAAACATAACGTTTTGCATTGTTGCCAAAAAGTTAGATTTTGGTTTCATCTGACCAGAGCACCTTCTTCCACATGTTTGGTGTGTCTCCCAGGTGGCTAGTGGCAAACTTTAAACGACACTTTTTATGGATATCTTTAAGAAATGGCTTTCTTCTTGCCACTCTTCCATAAAGGCCAGATTTGTGCAGTATACGACTGATTGTTGTCCTATGGACAGAGTCTCCCACCTCAGCTGTAGATCTCTGCAGTTCATCCAGAGTGATCATGGGCCTCTTGGCTGCATCTCTGATCAGTCTTCTCCTTGTATGAGCTGAAAGTTTAGAGGGACGGCCGGGTCTTCGTAGATTTGCAGTGATCTGATACTCCTTCCATTTCAATATTATCGCTTGCACAGTGCTCCTTGGGATGTTTACAGCTTGGGAAATTTTGCACAGCCAATTGTTCAGTTTTTTATTTGTTAAAAAAGTTTGAAATATCCAATAAATTTCGTTACACTTCCTGTGTCACGGAGGCTCTCCGCACTGCTAAAGCTAACTCTCTCTCCTCTGCTCTCATCCTTCTAGACCTATCTGCTGCCTTTGATACCGTGAACCATCAGATCCTCCTCTCCACCCTCTCCGAGCTGGGCATCTCCGGCACCGCGCACGCTTGGATTGCGTCCTACCTGACAGGTCGCTCCTACCAGGTGGCGTGGCGAGAATCTGTCTCCGCACCACGTGCTCTCACCACTGGTGTCCCCCAGGGCTCTGTTCTTGGCCCACTCCTATTCTCGCTATACACCAAGTCACTTGGCTCTGTCATATCCTCACATGGTCTCTCATATCATTGCTATGCAGATGACACACAATTAATCTTCTCCTTTCCCCCTTCTGACAACCAGGTGGCGAATCGCATCTCTGCATGTCTGGCAGACATATCAGTGTGGATGACGGATCACCACCTCAAGCTGAACCTCGGCAAGACGGAGCTGCTCTTCCTCCCGGGGAAGGACTGCCCGTTCCATGATCTCGCCATCACGGTTGACAACTCCCTTGTGTCCTCCTCCCAGAGTGCTAAGAGCCTTGGCGTGACCCTGGACAACACCCTGTCGTTCTCCACCAACAT
The DNA here is from genome assembly GCF_905237065.1 of Salmo salar. Taxonomy (NCBI): domain Eukaryota; kingdom Metazoa; phylum Chordata; class Actinopteri; order Salmoniformes; family Salmonidae; genus Salmo; species Salmo salar. The sequence continues at coordinate 107,408,541 of NC_059454.1, read as the reverse complement.
CAAGGCGGTGACCTGATCCTGTAGGTTCATGCTCTACAACATTCGCAGAGTACGACCCTGCCTCACACAGGAAGCGGCGCAGGTCCTAATCCAGGCACTTGTCATCTCCCGTCTGGATTACTGCAACTCGCTGTTGGCTGGGCTCCCTGCCTGTGCCATTAAACCCCTACAACTCATCCAGAACGCCGCAGCCCGTCTGGTGTTCAACCTTCCCAAGTTCTCTCACGTCACCCTGCTCCTCCGCTCTCTCCACTGGCTTCCAGTCGAAGCTCGCATCCGCTACAAGACCATGGTGCTTGCCTACGGAGCTGTGAGGGGAACGGCACCTTCGTACCTTCAGGCTCTGATCAGGCCCTACACCCAAACAAGGGCACTCCGTTCATCCACCTCTGGCCTGCTCGCCTCCCTACCTCTGAGGAAGCACAGTTCCCGCTCAGCCCAGTCAAAACTGTTCGCTGCTCTGGCACCCCAATGGTGGAACAAGCTCCCTCACGACGCCAGGACAGCGGAGTCAATCACCACCTTCCGGAGACACCTGAAACCCCACCTCTTCAAGGAATACCTGGGATAGGATAAAGTAATCCTTCTAACCCCCCCCTTAAAAGATTTAGATGCACTATTGTAAAGTGGTTGTTCCACTGGATATTATAAGGTGAATGCACCAATTTGTAAGTCGCTCTGGATAAGAGCGTCTGCTAAATGACTAAATAATTGTGTCCCACTTGTTGTTGATTCTTCACAAAAAATTATAGTTTTATATCTTTATGTTTGAAGCCTGAAATGTGGCAAAAGGTCGAAAAGTTCAAGGGGGCCGAATACCTCTGTATATACCTCTAGATATCTAGATATACCTCAGGATACCTAGAAATACCTCTAAATACCTTTACATACCTGTATATACCTTTATATATATATCTATACCTATATATACTTCTATATACCTATAGATACCTACACATATATATCTACAGTGAGGGAAAAAAGTATTTGATCCCCTGCTGATTCTGTGCGTTTGCCCACTGACAAAGAAATGATCAGTCTATAATTTTCATGGTAGGTTTATTTGAACAGTGAGACAGAATAACAACAAAAAAATCCTGAAAAACGCATGTCAAAAATGTTATAAATTGATTTGCATTTTAATGAGGGAAATAAGTATTTGACCCCCTCTCAATCAGAAAGATTTCTGGCTCCCAGGTGTCTTTTACACAGGTAACGAGCTGCGATTAGGAGCACACTCTTAAAGGGAGTTACCCAGTTATCTCAGTCAATACAATGAGACATATCATCTGTAGATAGCACACACACACTCTACCCATACAATCAGTCTCCCTGGACACACAGTGACCCATACAATAAGCCTCCCTGGACACTATGTGACCCATACAATCAGTCTCCCTGGACACTCTGTGACCCATACAATCAGTCTCCCTGGACACTCTGTGACCCATACAATCAGTCCCCCTGGACACTTTTGGGTGTGTCACAACTGCAAATCAATCTTTTTAGAAATGGCTGAAAATGGACCCGGGATCTGATCTATCAGAGCATGATTAATTAAGCTATAATAGAATAACATGCACTGAACAATCACCCGCAAGGGCTTTGGGATGGGACAGAGGGTGTGGTGTGTGTGTGTGTGTGTGTGTGTGTGTGTGTGTGTGTGTGTGTGTGTGTGTGTGTGTGTGTGCGAGCGAGCGTGTGTGCCTACTGCAGAGCCATGTCTATGGATATAGATATATCTGGCCTACTGCAGAGCCATGTCTATAGATATATCTGGCCTACTGCAGAGCCATGTCTATAGATATATCTGGCCTACTGCAGAGCCATGTCTATGGATATAGATATATCTGGCCTACTGCAGAGCCATGTCTATAGATATATCTGGCCTACTGCAGAGCCATGTCTATAGATATATCTGGCCTACTGCAGAGCCATGTCTATAGATATATCTGGCCTACTGCAGAGCCATATCTATAGATATATCTGGCCTACTGCAGAGGCATGTCTATAGATACAGATATATCTGGCCTACTGCAGAGCCATGTCTATAGATATATCTGGCCTACTGCAGAGCCATGTCTATAGATACATCTGGCCTACTACAGAGCCATGTCTATAGATATATCTGGCCTACTGCAGAGCCATGTCTATAGATACATCTGGCCTACTACAGAGCCATGTCTATAGATATATCTGGCCTACTGCAGAGCCATGTCTATAGATATATCTGGCCTACTGCAGAGCCATGTCTATAGATATGTCTGGCCTACTGCAGAGCCATGTCTATAGATATATCTGGCCTACTGAAGAGCCATGTCTATAGATATATCTGGCCTACTGCAGAGCCATGTCTATAGATATATCTGGCCTACTGCAGAGCCATGTCTATAGATATATCTGGCCTACTACAGAGCCATGTTTATAGATACAGATATATCTGGCCTACTGCAGAGCCATGTCTATAGATACAGATATATCTGGCCTACTGCAGAGCCATGAATATACAGTTGAACTCCACAAATTTCTTGTTAACAAACTATAGTTTTGGCAAGTCGGTTAGGACATCTACTTTGTGCATGACACAAGTAATTTTTCCAACAATTGTTTACAGACAGATTATTTCACTTATAATTCACTGTATCACAATTCCAGTGGGTCAGAAGTTTACATACACTAAGTTGACTGTGCCTTTCAACAGCTTGGATAATTCTAGAAACTTATGTTGTGGCTTAAGAAGCTTCTGATAGGCTAATTGACATAATTTGAGTCAATTGGAGGTGTACCTGTGGATGTATTTCAAGGCCTATCTTCAAACTCAGTGCCTCTTTGCTTGACATCATGGGAAAATCAAAAGAAATCAGCCAAATGTGTAGACCTCCACAAGTCTGGTTCATCCTTGGGAGCAAATACCAAACACCTGAAGGTACCACGTTAATCTGTACAAACAATAGTACGCAAGTATAAACACCATGGGACAACGCAGCCGTCATACTGCTCAGGAAGGAGACGCGTTCTGTCTCCTAGAGATGAACATACTTTGGTGTGAGAAGTGCAAATCAATCCCAGAACAACAGCAAAGGACCTTGTGAAGATGCTGGAGGAAACAAAAGTATCTATATCCACAGTAAAACGAGTCCTATATCGACATATCGACATAACCTGAAAGGCCGCTCAGCAAGGAAGAAGTCACTGCTCCAAAACCGCCATTAAAAAAGCCAGACTACGGTTTGCAATTGCACATGTGGACAAAGATTGTACTTTTTGGAGAAATGTCCTCTGGTCTGATGAAACAAAAATAGAACTGTTTGGCCATAATGACCATTGTTATGTTTGGAGGAAAAAGGGGGAGGCATTCAACACCATCCAAACCGTGAAACACGGGTGAGGCAGCATCATGTTGTGGGGGTGCTTTACTGCAGGAGGGATTGGTTCACTCCATAAAATATATGGCATCATCAGGGAGGAAAATGATGTGGATATATTGAAGCAACATCTCAAGTCATCAGTCAGGAAGTTTAAGCTTGGTCACAAATGGGTCTTCCAAATGGACAATGACCCCAAGCATACTTCCAAAGTTGTGCAAAATGGCTTAAGGACAACAAAGTCAAGGTATTGGAGTGGCCATCACAAAGCCCTGACCTCAATCCCATAGAAAATTTGTGGGCAGAACTGAAAAAGTGTGTGCGAGCAAGTAGGCCTACAAACTTGATTCAGTTACACCAGCTCTGTCAGGAGGAATGGGACAAAATTCACCCAACTTATTCTGGGAAGCTTGTGGAAGGCCACCCGAAAAGTTTGACCCAAGTTAAACAATTTAAAGGCAATGCTACTAAATACTACTTGAGTGTATGTAAACTTCTGACCCACTGGGAATGTGATGAAAGAAATAAAAGCTGAAATAAATCATTCTCTCTACTATTATTCTGACATTTCACATTCTTAAAATAAAGTGGTGATCCTAACTGACCTAAGACAGGGAATTTTTACTAGGATTAAATGTCAGGAATTGTGAAAAACTGTTTTAATTTGGCTAAGGTGTACGTACACTTCTGACTTCAACTGTATGTATTCACCCCCTTTGCTATGAAGCCCCTAAATAAGATCTGGTGCAATCAATTACCTTCAGAAGTCACTTAATGTCACGTCCTGACCATAGAAAGATGTTATTTTCTATGGTAGAGTAGGTCAGGTTTTCCTATGTTTTCTATTTCTATGTTATCAGGGTCTAGTTTTGTATTTCTATGTTGGGGGTTTTGTTTGGGATGATCTCCAATTAGAGGCAGCTGGTCCTCGTTGCCTCTAATTGGAGATCATACTTAAGTAGGGTTTTTTTCCACCTGGGTTTGTGGGAGATTGTTGTTTTTTGAGTAGTGTCTGTTTCAACTCTGCGTCACGGTTTGTTGTTTTGTTCTTTAGTTTATGTGTATGTATCGCATAGTTTCACAGTGTAAATAAAATGTGGAACGACACACACGCTGCACTTTGGTCCGCTTCTCCTTTCGACAACTGTGACAGAATCTCCCACCACTAAAGAACCAAGCAGCGTGGTATGGACCAGTGGACTATTGAGGAGATGAGGAGGAGTATATCCAGGGCTTTGGAGGATTTAGGGGCAGGAGAAAAGCGCCTCCCATGGGAACAGGTGGAGGCAGCAAGAGCACGGCAACAAGGGAAACACGAGAGGCAGCCCCCCAAACATATTTTTTTTTGGGGGGGGGGCACACGGGGAGATTGGCAGAGTCAGGTTGGAGACCTGAGCCAACTCCTCGTGCTTACCGTGAGGTGCGTGTCACCAGTCTGGCGTCACCTGTGCCAGCCCCACGCATCAGGTCTCTAGTGCGCCTGCCCAGTCCGGTGTGTCCTGTTCCTGCTCCTCGCACTCACCCTGAGGTGCGTGTTACCAGTCTGGCGCCACCTGTGCCAGCTCCACACATCAGGCCTCCAGTATGTCTTCCCAGTCCAGAGCTTCCGGCGTCAGTTCCCATTCCAGAGCTTCCAGCGACATCCCCCAGTCCGGAGCCTCCAGCGACGTTCCCCAGTCCGGTGAGACCTGTTCCAGCTCCACGTAAGAAGCCTCCAGTGATGATCCATGGTCCGAAGCCTCCAGTGATGATCCATGGCACGAAGCCTGTAGGGATGATCCACGGCCCGGAGCCTGTAGGGATAATCCATGCCAAGAAGCCTGTAGGTATGATCCATGGTCCGGAGCCTGTAGGGATGATCCATGTCACAAAGTTTCCAGTGGTGATCCATGGCGCGGAGCCTGCAGTGATGATCCATGGCATGGAGCCTGCAGCGACGGTCCCCAGTCCGGAACCTCCTGAGATGGCCTACAGTCCGGAACCTCCTGAGACGGCCCACAGTCCGGAACCTCCTGAGACGGCCCACAGTCCGGAACCTCCTGAGACGGCCCACAGTCCGGAACCTCCTGAGATGGGCCACAGTCCGGAACCTCCTGAGATGGGCCACAGTACGGAACCTCCTGAGACGGGCCACAATCCGGACCCTCCAGCGACGTTCCCCAGTCCAGAATCTTCAACGACGGCCTGCAGTCCAGTCTCTGGCGACGTTCCTCAGTCCAGAGTCTCCGGCAACGTTCCCCAGTCCAGAGTCTCCGGCGACGTTCCCCAGTCCAGAGTCTCCGGCGACGTTCCCCAGTCCAGAGTCTCCGGCGACGTTCCCCAGTCCAGATTCTCCAGCGGCGGTCCACGGTCCAGAACCTCCGGCGGCGGTCCGCAGTCCAGAACCTCCGGCGGCGGTCCGCAGTCCAGAACCTCCGGCGGCGGTCCGCAGTACAGAGCCTCAGGCAATGATCTACAGTCCGGTTCCTCCGACAACAATCCACGGTCCGGTGGCACAGAAGCAGAGGGATCAGCGGGCGGAGCGGGGTTTACGCCTTGAACCGGAGCCGCCTCCTCTGTTGTAGGATCTGCGGGATGAGAAGGTTCTGCTTACTGCACCAGAGCCACCATAGACATTAGCACCCTCCCTAACCCTCCCTTTTTTTTGGTTGGTTCTTTTGTTGTCGGTGCGTTTGGAGTCCGCACCTTTGGGGGGGGTAATGCCATGTCCTGACCATAGAAAGATGTTATTTTCTAGGGTAGAGTAGGTCAGGGCGCGACAGGTTTTACATTTTTTTTTTCTATTTCTATGTTATCAGGGTCTAGTTTTGTATTTCTATGTTGGGGTTTTTGTTTGGGATGATCTCCAATTAGAGGCAGCTGGTCCTCGTTGTCTCTAATTGGAGATCATACTTAAGTAGGGTTTTTTTCCACCTGGGTTTGTGGGAGATTGTTGTTTTTTGAGTAGTGTCTGTTTCAACTCTGCGTCACGGTTTGTTGTTTTGTTCTTTAGTTTATGTTTATGTATCGCATAGTTTCACAGTGTAAATAAATTGTGGAACGACACACACGCTGCACTTTGGTCCGCTTCTCCTTACGACAACCGTGACACTTAATTAGCTAAATTAAGTCCACCTGTGTGCAATCTAAGTGTCACATGATCTGTCACATGATCTCAGTATATATACACCTGTTCTGAATGGCCCCAGAGTCTGCAACACCACTAAGTAAGGTGCACCACCAAGCAAGTGACACCATGAAGACCAAGGAGCTCTCCAAACAGGTCAGGGACAAAGCGGTGGAGAAGTACAGATCAGGGTTGGGTTATAAAAAAAGATCTGAAACTTTGAACATCCCACAGAGCACCATTAAATCCTTTATTAAAACATTGAAAGAATATGGCACCAAAACAAACCTGCCAAGAGAAGGCCGCCCACCAAAACTCACAGACCAGGCAAGGAGGGCATTAATCAGAGGCAACAAAGAGACCAAAGATAACCCTGAAGGAGCTGCAAAGCTCCACAGTGGAGATCGGAGTATCTGTCCATAGGACCACTTTAAGCCGTACACTCCACAGAGCTGTGCTTTACGGAAGAGGGGCCAGAAAAAAAGCCATTGGTCAGATGAGACTGAAATTGAGCTTTTTGGCCATCAAGGAAAATGCTATGTCTGGCACAAACCAAACACCTCTCATCACCCCGAGATTCCCATCCCCACAGTGAAGCATGGTGGTGGCAGCATCATGTTGTGGGGATGTTTTTCCATTGGCAGGGACTGGGAAACTGGTCAGAATTGAAGCAATGATGAATGGCGCTAAATACAGGGAAATTCTTGAGGGAAACCTATTTCAGTCTTCCAGAGATTTGAGACTGGGACGGAGGTTCACCTTCCAGCAGGACAATGACCCTAAGCATACTGCTAAAGCAACACTTGAGTGGTTTAAGGGGAAACATTTAAAAGTCTTGGAATGGCCTAGTCAAAGCCCAGACCTCAATCCAATTGAGAATCTGTGGTATGACTTAAAGATTGATGTACACCAGCGTAACCCATTCAAGTTGAAGGAGCTAGAGCAGTTTTGCCTTGAAGAATGGGCAAAAATCCCAGTGGCTAGATGTGCCAAGCTTATAGAGACATACCCCAAGAGACGTGCAGCTGTAATTTCTGCAAAAGGTGGCTCTACAAAGTATTGACTTTGGGGGGGTGAATAGTTTTGCACGCTCAATTTTTCAGTTTCTTTGTCTTATTTTTTGTTTGTTTCACAATAACAAATATTTTGCATCTTCAAAGTGGTAGGCATGTTGTGTAAATCAAATTATACAAACCTCCCAAAAAAATCCATTTTAATTCCATGTTGTAAGGCAACAAAATAGGAAAAATGCCAAGGGGGGTGAATACTTTCGCAAGCCACTGTATATGTACACTGACTATAACGTTAGGAACACCTGCTCTTTCCATGACATGGACTGACCAGGTGAATCCAGGTGAAAGCTATGATCCCTTATTGATGTCCCTTGTTAAATCCACTTCAATCAGTGTAGATGAAGGGGAGGAGACAGGTTAAATGAGACATGGATTGAGTATGTGTGCCATACAGAGGGTGAATGGGCAGGCCAAAAGATTTAAGTGCCTTTGAATGGGGTATGGTAGTAGGTGCCATGCGCACCGGTTTGAGTGATTCAAGAACTGCAACGCTGCTGGGTTTTTTCACGCTCAACAGTTTCTCGTTAGTATCAAGAATGGTCCACCCCCCAAAGGACATCACGCCAACTTGACACAACTGTGGGAAACATTGGAGTCAACATGGGCCAGCATCCCTGTGGAACACACACACACACACACACACACACACACACACACACACACACACACACACACACACACACACACACACACACACACACACACACACACACAAACAGCGTCAGCCTGGGCCTTGTCCAGGATGTAGAGTGTTGTCGCCCTGGGCCTTGGTAAATCCAGATTAGCCCAGCAGCTCAGCTCTAGTTCCATTAATCAGGTCTGATGACAGTATTCAGCTCAGATGAGCACCAGACCAGACCGGACTAGTCGATCGAGGCCCAATGTCCCCTAACTGCACTGATGGGATTTAATCTAATCTGATATTTCATCATCGAGGCGCCAGCAGATACTAGATCCATTCCAACCGACGAGAGGTTGCCATGGAAATGGCAGTGTCTGTGTTTACGTGCGTGCGTGCGTGGATGTGTCGGTCGCGGCGGTACAGGAGTATGTGGACGGTGTCCGCCCTGAGGTTGGAAGGTTTGGAGTTTAATCCCCGGCCAAGTCATACCAAACGCTGTAAAAATGGGACTCGATGCATCTCTGTTTAGCACTCAGTATGAAGGAAATAGATTGTGGGTAAGGCCTTAGTGTCCTGTCCAGGGGGTGTACTGGTATATCAATCTTCATCACTACAGAAACAGGAGATAGACTAGCGTCCTGTCCAGGGGGTGTACTGGTACACCAAGCTGCTACAGTAACAGGAGATAGACTAGTGTCCTGTCCAGGGGGTGTACTGGTACATCAAGCTGCTACAGAAACAGGAGATAGACTAGTGTCCTGTCCAGGGGGTGTACTGGTACATCAAGCTGCTACAGAAACAGGAGATAGACTAGTGTCCTGTCCAGGGGGTGTACTGGTACATCAAGCTGTCTCACTACAGAAACAGGAGATAGACGAGTGTCCTGTCCAGGGGGTGTACTGGTGCACCAAGCTGCTACAGAAACAGGAGATAGACTCCAGCTCCTATGAGCTGTTCTACTTACTCTAAAGCAGTGGAAGGCAGTTTTAAAAAAAAGTAGTGCACAGTTAAACTGATCGGTGTGCAATTTGGGACGCAAACCTAGGCTTCATGTTGTACACAGCAACACCACAACACAGTGCAGGCTGAGTGGCCTTGGGAATAACACATTGTGAGAAGTGCAATGTGTTGAACTAGGAGCATCACACAGACACCATCTGTTCTTTTTATGAGTATTATTTTAGGGGTGGATCAGCTTTAATATTGCAGGTAGATTGTAGTTTCTTCCATTAATGTAATTTCCTATATTTTTTTAATATATTTTTCTTCTTCATTATATTTCCCCTATCCCTATCATCCCTCCCCTAAGAGGAGTAAACTAATGGATAACAACACTTAGGCTTCTACTTCCAGCTTATAAATACTACATTATAATTACTACATTATAAAACTACATTATCAATATTATATTAGAAAACTACATTATAAATACTACATTATAAATACTACATTATAATTACTACATTATAAATACTACATTATAAATACTACATTATAAAACTACATTATAAATACTACAATATAAATACTACATTATAAATACTACATTATAAATACTACATTATAAAACTACATTATAAATACTACATTATAAATACTACATTATAAATACTACATTATAAATATTATATTAGAAAACTACATTATAAATACTACATTATAAATACTACATTATAATTACTACATTATAAAACTACATTATAAATACTACATTATAAATACTACATTATAATTACTACATTATAAAACTACATTACAAATACTACATTATAAATACTACATTATAAATACTACATTATAAAACTACATTATAAATACTACATTATAATTACTTCATTATAATTACTACATTATAAATACTACATTATAAATACTACATTATAAATACTACATAATAAATACTACATTATAAAACTACATTATAAATACTACATTATAAATACTACATTATAAAACTACATTATAATTACTACATTATAAATACTACATTATAAATACTACATAATAAATACTACATTATAAAACTACATTATAAATACTACATTATAAAACTACATTATAAATACTACATTATAAATACTACATTATAAATACTACATTATAAATATTATATTAGAAAACTACATTATAAATACTACATTATAAATACTACAGTATAAATACTACATTATAAATACTACATTATAAAAACTACATTATAAATACTGCATTATAAATACTACAGTATTTACATTTTACAGACACAGTATATTTTACATTAGTTATCTTTCGTTGTTTTTAGTCCCAACTTCAGCTGGACGTGTTTGTAACCGAGATGGGAACTCTGGGACACAAATACCTCCGAAAGGAATGATGCAACACCGAACACACCGTAACCAAAACACACACACACACACACACACACACACACACACACACACACACACACACACACACACACACACACACACACACACACACACACACACACACACACAGTAACCAAAACAGTAAACACACACACACACACACACACACACACACACACACACACACACACACACACACACACACACACACACACACACACACACACACACACACACACACACAGTAACCAAAACAGTAAAAACACACACACACACACACACACACACACACACACACACACACACACAGTAACCAAAACAGTAACACACACACACACACACACACACACACACACACACACACACACACACACACACACACACACACACACACACACACACACACACACACACACACACACACACACACACAGTAACCAAAACAGTACAGACACACAGTTTGGGTTTTTACTGTCTGCAAAACAATGTAAAGAAATACTTTACCTAAATGACCTGCATTACATTTGGCCTTCAGACAAACCCTCTTCTGTCCCTGTTACTGAGACTCAAGATATCCTGCTGATAACCAGTGTACACATTCACACAGTGCTGTAGCTAAAAGCCAGAGAAAAATACTATTAATATATTGTGACAAAATGTCTGACAAGGTGCTCAACTGATGACTGTTGGATAAATGAAGACTCCAGCCTATAAACACAGAGCGAGAAGGAGCGAGGAGAGAAGGAGAGAGGAGGAGAGAGTAGCAGGAGAGGAAGGGACAGGAAAGGATTTCAACATTGTTCCTGTTAAGGCAAGGGCTGATTTCAAGGTTTTACTGCTAACCTACAAAGCATTACATGGGCTTGCTCCTACCTATCTTTCCGATTTGGTCCTGCCGTACATACCTACACGTACGCTACGGTCACAAGACGCAGGCCTCCTAATTGTCCCTAGAATTTCTAAGCAAACGGCTGGAGGTAGGGCTTTCTCCTATAGAGCTCCATTTTTATGGAATGGTCTGCCTACCAATGTGAGAGACGCAGACTCAGTCTCAACCTTTAAGTCTTTACTGAAGACTTATCTCTTCAGTAGGTCCTATGATTAAGTATAGTCTGGCCCAGGAGTGTGAAGGTGAACGGAAAGGCTGGAGCAACGAACCGCCCTTGCTGTCTCTGCCTTGCCGGTTCCCCTCTTTCCACTGGGATTCTCTGCCTCTAACCCTTTTACAGAGGCTGAGTCACTGGCCTACTGGTGTTCTTCCATGCCGTCCATGGGAGGGGTGCGTCACTTGAGTGGGTTGAGTCACTGACGTGGTCTTCCTGTCTGGGTTGGCGCCCCCCCCTTGGGTTGTGCCATGGCGGAGATCGTTGTGGGCTATACTCGGCCTTGTCTTAGGACGGTAAGTTGGTGGTTGGAGACATCCCTCTAGTGGTGTGGGGGCTGTGCTTTGGCAAAGTGGGTGGGGTTATATCCTGCCTGTTTGGCCCTGTCCGGGGTATCATCGGATGGGGCCACAGTGTCTTCTGATCCCTCCTGTCTCAGCCTCCAGTATTTATGCTGCAGTAGTTTATGTGTCGGGGGCTAGGGTCAGTCTGTTACATCTGGAGTATTTCTCTTGTCTTATCCGGTGTCCTGTGTGTATTTAAATATGCTCTCTCTAATTCTCTCTTTCTCTCTTTCTGTCTTTCTCTCGGAGGACCTGAGCCCTAGGACCATGCCTCAGGACTACCTGGTATGATGACTCCTTGCTGTCCCCAGTCCACCTGGCCGTGCTGCTGCTCCAGTTTCAACTGTTCTGCCTGCGGCTATGGAACCCTGACCTGTTCACCGGACGTGCTTGTTGCACCCTCGACAACTACTATGATTATTATTATTTGACCATGCTGGTCATTTATGAACATTTTAACATTTTAACATTTTGACCATGTTCTGTTTTAATATCCACCCTGCACAGCCAGAAGAGGACTGGCCACCCCTCATAGCCTGGTTCCTCTCTAGGTTTCTTCCTAGGTTTTTGGCCTTTCTAGGGAGTTTTTCCTAGGGAGTTTTTCCTAGCCACCGTGCTTCTTTCAAATGCTTTGCTTGCTGTTTGGGGTTTTAGGCTGGGTTTCTGTACAGCACTTTGAGAATATCAGCTGATGTACGAAGGGCTATATAAAAATAAATTTGATTTAAATTTGAGGAGCAGGAGTGGAAAGACGTAAAGAGGAGAGACAGGAAGAGAGGAGTGGAGAGACAGGAAGAGGAGAGACAGGAAGAGAGGAGTGGAGAGACAGGAAGAGGAGAGACAGGAAGAGAGGAGTGGAGAGATGTAAAGAGGAGAGACGGGAAGAGAGGAGTGGAGAGACAGGAAGAGAGGAGTGGAGAGACGTAAAGAGGAGAGACAGGAAGAGAGGAGTGGAGAGACGTAAAGAGGAGAGACAGGAAGAGAGGAGTGGAGAGACAGGAAGAGAGGAGTGGAGAGACAGGAAGAGGAGAGACAGGAAGAGAGGAGTGGAGAGACGTAAAGAGGAGAGACAGGAAGAGAGGAGTGGAGAGACAGGAAGAGAGGAGTGGAGAGACAGGAAGAGGAGAGACAGGAAGAGAGGAGTGGAGAGACAGGAAGAGGAGAGACAGGAAGAGAGGAGTGGAGAGACAGGAAGAGAGGAGTGGAGAGACAGGAAGAGGAGAGACAGGAAGAGAGGAGTGGAGAGAAAGGAAGAGAGGAGTGGAGAGACGTAAAGAGGAGAGACAGGAAGAGAGGAGTGGAGAGACAGGAAGAGGAGAGACAGGAAGAGAGGAGTGGAGAGACAGGAAGAGATGAGTGGAGAGACGTAAAGTGGAGAGACAGGAAGAGAGGAGTGGAGAGACGTATAGAGGAGAGACAGGAAGAGAGGAGTGGAGAGACAGGAAGAGAGGAGTGGAGAGACGTAAAGAGGAGAGACAGGAAGAGAGGAGTGGAGAGACAGGAAGAGAGGAGTGGATAGACAGGAAGAGAGGAGTGGAGAGACAGGAAGAGGAGAGACAGGAAGAGAGGAGTGGAGAGACAGGAAGAGAGGAGTGGAGAGACAGGAAGAGAGGAGTGGAGAGACAGGAAGAGGAGAGACAGGAAGAGAGGAGTGGAGAGACAGGAAGAGAGGAGTGGAGAGACGTAAAGAGGAGAGACAGGAAGAGAGGAGTGGAGAGACAGCAAGAGGAGAGACAGGAAGAGAGGAGTGGAGAGACAGGAAGAGAGGAGTGGAGAGACAGGAAGAGAGGAGTGGAGAGACAGGAAGAGGAGAGACAGGAAGAGAGGAGTGGAGAGACAGGAAGAGGAGAGACAGGGAGAGAGGAGTGGAGAGACAGGAAGAGAGGAGTGGAGAGACGTAAAGAGGAGAGACAGGAAGAGAGGAGTGGAGAGACGTAAAGAGGAGAGACAGGAAGAGAGGAGTGGAGAGAGGTAAGAGGAGAGACAGGAAGAGAGGAGTGGAGAGACAGGAAGAGAGGAGTGGAGAGACGTATAGAGGAGAGACAGGAAGAGAGGAGTGGAGAGACAGGAAGAGAGGAGTGGAGAGACGTAAAGAGGAGAGACAGGGAGAGAGGAGTGGAGAGACAGGAAGAGGAGAGACAGGAAGAGAGGAGTGGAGAGAATGGAAGAGAGGAGTGGAGAGACGTAAAGAGGAGAGACAGGAAGAGAGGAGTGGAGAGACGTAAAGAGGAGAGACAGGGAGAGAGGAGTGGAGAGACAGGAAGAGGAGAGACAGGAAGAGAGGAGTGGAGAGACGTATAGAGGAGAGACAGGAAGAGAGGAGTGGAGAGACAGGAAGAGAGGAGTGGAGAGACAGGAAGAGGAGAGACAGGAAGAGAGGAGTGGAGAGACGTAAAGAGGAGAGACAGGAAGAGAGGAGTGGAGAGACAGGAAGAGAGGAGTGGAGAGACAGGAAGAGGAGAGACAGGAAGAGAGGAGTGGAGAGACAGGAAGAGAGGAGTGGAGAGACAGGAAGAGGAGAGACAGGAAGAGAGGAGTGGAGAGAAAGGAAGAGAGGAGTGGAGAGACGTAAAGAGGAGAGACAGGAAGAGAGGAGTGGAGAGACAGGAAGAGGAGAGACAGGAAGAGAGGAGTGGAGAGACAGGAAGAGAGGAGTGGAGAGACAGGAAGAGGAGAGACAGGAAGAGAGGAGTGGAGAGAAAGGAAGAGAGGAGTGGAGAGACGTAAAGAGGAGAGACAGGAAGAGAGGGGTGGAGAGACAGGAAGAGGAGAGACAGGAAGAGAGGAGTGGAGAGACAGGAAGAGAGGAGTGGAGAGACAGGAAGAGGAGAGACAGGAAGAGAGGAGTGGAGAGACAGGAAGAGGAGAGACAGGGAGAGAGGAGTGGAGAGACAGGAAGAGATGAGTGGAGAGACGTAAAGAGGAGAGACAGGAAGAGAGGAGTGGAGAGACAGGAAGAGGAGAGACAGGAAGAGAGGAGTGGAGAGACAGGAAGAGAGGAGTGGAGAGACGTAAAGAGGAGAGACAGGAAGAGAGGAGTGGAGAGACAGGAAGAGAGGAGTGGATAGACAGGAAGAGAGGAGTGGAGAGACAGGAAGAGGAGAGACAGGAAGAGAGGAGTGGAGAGACAGGAAGAGAGGAGTGGAGAGACAGGAAGAGAGGAGTGGAGAGACAGGAAGAGGAGAGACAGGAAGAGAGGAGTGGAGAGACAGGAAGAGAGGAGTGGAGAGACGTAAAGAGGAGAGACAGGAAGAGAGGAGTGGAGAGACAGCAAGAGGAGAGACAGGAAGAGAGGAGTGGAGAGACAGGAAGAGAGGAGTGGAGAGACAGGAAGAGAGGAGTGGAGAGACAGGAAGAGGAGAGACAGGAAGAGAGGAGTGGAGAGACAGGAAGAGGAGAGACAGGGAGAGAGGAGTGGAGAGACAGGAAGAGAGGAGTGGAGAGACGTAAAGAGGAGAGACAGGAAGAGAGGAGTGGAGAGACGTAAAGAGGAGAGACAGGAAGAGAGGAGTGGAGAGACGTATAGAGGAGAGACAGGAAGAGAGGAGTGGAGAGACAGGAAGAGAGGAGTGGAGAGACGTATAGAGGAGAGACAGGGAGAGAGGAGTGGAGAGACAGGAAGAGGAGAGACAGGAAGAGAGGAGTGGAGAGAATGGAAGAGAGGAGTGGAGAGACGTATAGAGGAGAGACAGGAAGAGAGGAGTGGAGAGACAGGAAGAGAGGAGTGGAGAGACAGGAAGAGGAGAGACAGGAAGAGAGGAGTGGAGAGAATGGAAGAGAGGAGTGGAGAGACGTAAAGAGGAGAGACAGGAAGAGAGGAGTGGAGAGACGTAAAGAGGAGAGACAGGAAGAGAGGAGTGGAGAGACATATAGAGGAGAGACAGGGAGAGAGGAGTGGAGAGACAGGAAGAGGAGAGACAGGAAGAGAGGAGTGGAGAGACGTATAGAGGAGAGACAGGAAGAGAGGAGTGGAGAGACAGGAAGAGGAGAGACAGGAAGAGAGGAGTGGAGAGACAGGAAGAGAGGAGTGGAGAGACGTAAAGAGGAGAGACAGGAAGAGAGGAGTGGAGAGACAGGAAGAGGAGAGACAGGAAGAGAGGAGTGGAGAGATGTAAAGAGGAGAGACAGGAAGAGAGGAGTGGAGAGACAGGAAGAGGAGAGACAGGGAGAGAGGAGTGGAGAGACAGGAAGAGAGGAGTGGAGAGACGTAAAGAGGAGAGACAGGAAGAGAGGAGTGGAGAGACGTAAAGAGGAGAGACAGGAAGAGAGGAGTGGAGAGACGTATAGAGGAGAGACAGGAAGAGAGGAGTGGAGAGACAGGAAGAGAGGAGTGGAGAGACGTATAGAGGAGAGACAGGGAGAGAGGAGTGGAGAGACAGGAAGAGGAGAGACAGGAAGAGAGGAGTGGAGAGAATGGAAGAGAGGAGTGGAGAGACGTATAGAGGAGAGACAGGAAGAGAGTAGTGGAGAGACAGGAAGAGAGGAGTGGAGAGACAGGAAGAGGAGAGACAGGAAGAGAGGAGTGGAGAGAATGGAAGAGAGGAGTGGACAGACGTAAAGAGGAGAGACAGGAAGAGAGGAGTGGAGAGACGTAAAGAGGAGAGACAGGAAGAGAGGAGTGGAGAGACGTATAGAGGAGAGACAGGGAGAGAGGAGTGGAGAGACAGGAAGAGGAGAGACAGGAAGAGAGGAGTGGAGAGACGTATAGAGGAGAGACAGGAAGAGAGGAGTGGAGAGACAGGAAGAGAGGAGTGGAGAGACAGGAAGAGGAGAGACAGGAAGAGAGGAGTGGAGAGACAGGAAGAGAGGAGTGGAGAGACGTAAAGAGGAGAGACAGGAAGAGAGGAGTGGAGAGACAGGAAGAGGAGAGACAGGAAGAGAGGAGTGGAGAGACAGGAAGAGGAGAGACAGGAAGAGAGGAGTGGAGAGATGTAAAGAGGAGAGACAGGAAGAGAGGAGTGGAGAGACAGGAAGAGGAGAGAGAGGAAGAGAGGAGTGGAGAGACAGGAAGAGGAGAGACAGGAAGAGAGGAGTGGAGAGATGTAAAGAGGAGAGACGGGAAGAGAGGAGTGGAGAGACAGGAAGAGAGGAGTGGAGAGACGTAAGGAGGAGAGACAGGAAGAGAGGAGTGGAGAGACAGGAAGAGAGGAGTGGAGAGACAGGAAGAGGAGAGACAGGAAGAGAGGAGTGGAGAGATGTAAAGAGGAGAGACAGGGAGAGAGGAGTGGAGAGACAGGAAGAGGAGAGACAGGAAGAGAGGAGTGGAGAGACGTAAAGAGGAGAGACAGGAAGAGAGGAGTGGAGAGACAGGAAGAGAGGAGTGGAGAGACAGGAAGAGGAGAGACAGGAAGAGAGGAGTGGAGAGACAGGAAGAGAGGAGTGGAGAGACAGGAAGAGGAGAGACAGGAAGAGAGGAGTGGAGAGACAGGAAGAGAGGAGTGGAGAGACGTAAGAGGAGAGACAGGAAGAGAGGAGTGGAGAGACAGGAAGAGGAGAGACAGGAAGAGAGGAGTGGAGAGACAGGAAGAGAGGAGTGGAGAGACAGGAAGAGGAGAGATAGGAAGAGAGGAGTGGAGAGACAGGAAGAGAGGAGTGGAGAGACGAAAGAGGAGAGACAGGAAGAGAGGAGTGGAGAGACAGGAAGAGAGGAGTGGAGAGACAGGAAGAGGAGAGACAGGAAGAGAGGAGTGGAGAGACAGGAAGAGAGGAGTGGAGAGACAGGAAGAGGTGAGACAGGAAGAGAGGAGTGGAGAGACAGGAAGAGGAGAGACAGGGAGAGAGGAGTGGAGAGACAGGAAGAGATGAGTGGAGAGACGAAAGAGGAGAGACAGGAAGAGAGGAGTGGAGAGACAGGAAGAGAGGAGTGGAGAGACGTAAAGAGGAGAGACAGGAAGAGAGGAGTGGAGAGACAGGAAGAGAGGAGTGGAGAGACAGGAAGAGAGGAGTGGAGAGACAGGAAGAGAGGAGTGGAGAGACAGGAAGAGGAGAGACAGGAAGAGAGGAGTGGAGAGACAGGAAGAGGAGAGACAGGAAGAGAGGAGTGGAGAGACAGGAAGAGAGGAGTGGAGAGACGTAAAGAGGAGAGAGAGGAAGAGAGGAGTGGAGAGACAGGAAGAGAGGAGTGGAGAGACAGGAAGAGGAGAGACAGGAAGAGAGGAGTGGAGAGACAGGAAGAGGAGAGACAGGGAGAGAGGAGTGGAGAGACAGGAAGAGAGGAGTGGAGAGACGTAAAGAGGAGAGACAGGAAGAGAGGAGTGGAGAGACAGGAAGAGGAGAGACAGGAAGAGAGGAGTGGAGAGATGTAAAGAGGAGAGACGGGAAGAGAGGAGTGGAGAGACAGGAAGAGAGGAGTGGAGAGACGTAAGGAGGAGAGACAGGAAGAGAGGAGTGGAGAGACAGGAAGAGAGGAGTGGAGAGACAGGAAGAGGAGAGACAGGAAGAGAGGAGTGGAGAGATGTAAAGAGGAGAGACAGGGAGAGAGGAGTGGAGAGACAGGAAGAGGAGAGACAGGAAGAGAGGAGTGGAGAGACGTAAAGAGGAGAGACAGGAAGAGAGGAGTGGAGAGACAGGAAGAGAGGAGTGGAGAGACAGGAAGAGGAGAGACAGGAAGAGAGGAGTGGAGAGACAGGAAGAGAGGAGTGGAGAGACAGGAAGAGGAGAGACAGGAAGAGAGGAGTGGAGAGACAGGAAGAGAGGAGTGGAGAGACGTAAAGAGGAGAGACAGGAAGAGAGGAGTGGAGAGACAGGAAGAGGAGAGACAGGAAGAGAGGAGTGGAGAGACAGGAAGAGAGGAG
The DNA here is from genome assembly GCF_905237065.1 of Salmo salar. Taxonomy (NCBI): domain Eukaryota; kingdom Metazoa; phylum Chordata; class Actinopteri; order Salmoniformes; family Salmonidae; genus Salmo; species Salmo salar. Next base: position 107,389,786 of record NC_059454.1, on the reverse strand, counting down.
TGGAGAGACAGGAAGAGGAGAGACAGGAAGAGAGGAGTGGAGAGACAGGAAGAGAGGAGTGGAGAGACGTAAAGAGGAGAGACAGGAAGAGAGGAGTGGAGAGACAGGAAGAGAGGAGTGGAGAGACAGGAAGAGGAGAGACAGGAAGAGAGGAGTGGAGAGACAGGAAGAGAGGAGTGGAGAGACAGGAAGAGGTGAGACAGGAAGAGAGGAGTGGAGAGACAGGAAGAGGAGAGACAGGGAGAGAGGAGTGGAGAGACAGGAAGAGATGAGTGGAGAGACGTAAAGAGGAGAGACAGGAAGAGAGGAGTGGAGAGACAGGAAGAGAGGAGTGGAGAGACGTAAAGAGGAGAGACAGGAAGAGAGGAGTGGAGAGACAGGAAGAGAGGAGTGGAGAGACAGGAAGAGAGGAGTGGAGAGACAGGAAGAGAGGAGTGGAGAGACAGGAAGAGGAGAGACAGGAAGAGAGGAGTGGAGAGACAGGAAGAGGAGAGACAGGAAGAGAGGAGTGGAGAGACAGGAAGAGAGGAGTGGAGAGACGGGAAGAAGGGAGAGACAGGAAGAGAGGAGTGGAGAGACAGGAAGAGGAGAGACAGGAAGAGAGGAGTGGAGAGACAGGAAGAGGAGAGACAGGAAGAGAGGAGTGGAGAGACAGGAAGAGGAGAGACAGGAAGAGAGGAGTGGAGAGATGTAAAGAGGAGAGACGGGAAGAGAGGAGTGGAGAGACAGGAAGAGAGGAGTGGAGAGACGTAAGGAGGAGAGACAGGAAGAGAGGAGTGGAGAGACAGGAAGAGAGGAGTGGAGAGACAGGAAGAGGAGAGACAGGAAGAGAGGAGTGGAGAGATGTAAAGAGGAGAGACAGGGAGAGAGGAGTGGAGAGACAGGAAGAGGAGAGACAGGAAGAGAGGAGTGGAGAGACGGAAGAGGAGAGACAGGAAGAGAGGAGTGGAGAGACAGGAAGAGAGGAGTGGAGAGACAGGAAGAGGAGAGACAGGAAGAGAGGAGTGGAGAGACAGGAAGAGAGGAGTGGAGAGACAGGAAGAGGAGAGACAGGAAGAGAGGAGTGGAGAGACAGGAAGAGAGGAGTGGAGAGACGAAAGAGGAGAGACAGGAAGAGAGGAGTGGAGAGACAGGAAGAGGAGAGACAGGAAGAGAGGAGTGGAGAGACAGGAAGAGAGGAGTGGAGAGACAGGAAGAGGAGAGATAGGAAGAGAGGAGTGGAGAGACAGGAAGAGAGGAGTGGAGAGACGAAGAGGAGAGAGACAGGAAGAGAGGAGTGGAGAGACAGGAAGAGAGGAGTGGAGAGACAGGAAGAGGAGAGACAGGAAGAGAGGAGTGGAGAGACAGGAAGAGAGGAGTGGAGAGACAGGAAGAGGTGAGACAGGAAGAGAGGAGTGGAGAGACAGGAAGAGGAGAGACAGGGAGAGAGGAGTGGAGAGACAGGAAGAGATGAGTGGAGAGACGTAAAGAGGAGAGACAGGAAGAGAGGAGTGGAGAGACAGGAAGAGAGGAGTGGAGAGACGTAAAGAGGAGAGACAGGAAGAGAGGAGTGGAGAGACAGGAAGAGAGGAGTAGGAGAGACAGGAAGAGAGGAGTGGAGAGACAGGAAGAGAGGAGTGGAGAGACAGGAAGAGGAGAGACAGGAAGAGAGGAGTGGAGAGACAGGAAGAGGAGAGACAGGAAGAGAGGAGTGGAGAGACAGGAAGAGAGGAGTGGAGAGACGTAAAGAGGAGAGACAGGAAGAGAGGAGTGGAGAGACAGGAAGAGAGGAGTGGAGAGACAGGAAGAGGAGAGACAGGAAGAGAGGAGTGGAGAGACAGGAAGAGGAGAGACAGGGAGAGAGGAGTGGAGAGACAGGAAGAGAGGAGTGGAGAGACGTAAAGAGGAGAGACAGGAAGAGAGGAGTGGAGAGACGTAAAGAGGAGAGACAGGAAGAGAGGAGTGGAGAGACAGGAAGAGAGGAGTGGAGAGACGTATAGAGGAGAGACAGGGAGAGAGGAGTGGAGAGACAGGAAGAGGAGAGACAGGAAGAGAGGGAGAGACAAGTGAAAGAGGAGAGACAGGAAGAGAGGAGTGGAGAGACAGGAAGAGAGGAGTGGAGAGACAGGAAGAGGAGAGACAGGGAGAGAGGAGTGGAGAGACAGGAAGAGAGGAGTGGAGAGACAGGAAGAGGAGAGACAGGAAGAGAGGAGTGGAGAGATGTAAAGAGGAGAGACAGGGAGAGAGGAGTGGAGAGACAGGAAGAGGAGAGACAGGAAGAGAGGAGTGGAGAGACGTAAAGAGGAGAGACAGGAAGAGAGGAGTGGAGAGACAGGAAGAGAGGAGTGGAGAGACAGGAAGAGGAGAGACAGGAAGAGAGGAGTGGAGAGACAGGAAGAGAGGAGTGGAGAGACAGGAAGAGGAGAGACAGGAAGAGAGGAGTGGAGAGACAGGAAGAGAGGAGTGGAGAGACGTAAAGAGGAGAGACAGGAAGAGAGGAGTGGAGAGACAGGAAGAGGAGAGACAGGAAGAGAGGAGTGGAGAGACAGGAAGAGAGGAGTGGAGAGACAGGAAGAGGAGAGATAGGAAGAGAGGAGTGGAGAGACAGGAAGAGAGGAGTGGAGAGACGTAAAGAGGAGAGACAGGAAGAGAGGAGTGGAGAGACAGGAAGAGAGGAGTGGAGAGACAGGAAGAGGAGAGACAGGAAGAGAGGAGTGGAGAGACAGGAAGAGAGGAGTGGAGAGACAGGAAGAGGTGAGACAGGAAGAGAGGAGTGGAGAGACAGGAAGAGGAGAGACAGGGAGAGAGGAGTGGAGAGACAGGAAGAGATGAGTGGAGAGACGTAAAGAGGAGAGACAGGAAGAGAGGAGTGGAGAGACAGGAAGAGAGGAGTGGAGAGACGTAAAGAGGAGAGACAGGAAGAGAGGAGTGGAGAGACAGGAAGAGAGGAGTGGAGAGACAGGAAGAGAGGAGTGGAGAGACAGGAAGAGAGGAGTGGAGAGACAGGAAGAGGAGAGACAGGAAGAGAGGAGTGGAGAGACAGGAAGAGGAGAGACAGGAAGAGAGGAGTGGAGAGACAGGAAGAGAGGAGTGAGAGGGAGAGACAGGAAGAGGAGAGACAGGAAGAGAGGAGTGGAGAGACAGGAAGAGGAGAGACAGGGAGAGAGGAGTGGAGAGACAGGAAGAGAGGAGTGGAGAGACGTAAAGAGGAGAGACAGGAAGAGAGGAGTGGAGAGACGTAAAGAGGAGAGACAGGAAGAGAGGAGTGGAGAGACAGGAAGAGAGGAGTGGAGAGACGTATAGAGGAGAGACAGGGAGAGAGGAGTGGAGAGACAGGAAGAGGAGAGACAGGAAGAGAGGAGTGGAGAGAATGGAAGAGAGGAGTGGAGAGACGTATAGAGGAGAGACAGGAAGAGAGGAGTGGAGAGACAGGAAGAGAGGAGTGGAGAGACGTAAAGAGGAGAGACAGGGAGAGAGGAGTGGAGAGACAGGAAGAGGAGAGACAGGAAGAGAGGAGTGGAGAGAATGGAAGAGAGGAGTGGAGAGACGTAAAGAGGAGAGACAGGAAGAGAGGAGTGGAGAGACGTAAAGAGGAGAGACAGGAAGAGAGGAGTGGAGAGACAGGAAGAGAGGAGTGGAGAGACAGGAAGAGGAGAGACAGGAAGAGAGGAGTGGAGAGACAGGAAGAGGAGAGACAGGGAGAGAGGAGTGGAGAGACAGGAAGAGAGGAGTGGAGAGACGTAAAGAGGAGAGACAGGAAGAGAGGAGTGGAGAGACGAAGAGGAGAGACAGGAAGAGAGGAGTGGAGAGACAGGAAGAGAGGAGTGGAGAGACGTATAGAGGAGAGACAGGGAGAGAGGAGTGGAGAGACAGGAAGAGGAGAGACAGGAAGAGAGGAGTGGAGAGAATGGAAGAGAGGAGTGGAGAGACGTATAGAGGAGAGACAGGAAGAGAGGAGTGGAGAGACAGGAAGAGAGGAGTGGAGAGACGTAAAGAGGAGAGACAGGGAGAGAGGAGTGGAGAGACAGGAAGAGGAGAGACAGGAAGAGAGGAGTGGAGAGAATGGAAGAGAGGAGTGGAGAGACGTAAAGAGGAGAGACAGGAAGAGAGGAGTGGAGAGACGTAAAGAGGAGAGACAGGAAGAGAGGAGTGGAGAGACAGGAAGAGAGGAGTGGAGAGACGTGTAGAGGAGAGACAGGGAGAGAGGAGTGGAGAGACAGGAAGAGGAGAGACAGGAAGAGAGGAGTGGAGAGACAGGAAGGGAGGAGTGGAGAGACGTATA